>NC_092151.1:93927209-93987209 GCF_045791955.1 Oncorhynchus clarkii lewisi | reverse complement strand
ATCCATCTACTCTAAATCCATCCATCCACTAAATCCATCCACCCTAAATCCATCCATCCACTCTAAATCCATCCACCCTAAATCCATCCATCCACTCTAAATCCATCTACTCTAAATCCATCCATCCACTCTAAATCCATCTACTCTAAATCCATCCATCCACTCTAAATCCATCCATCCACTCTAAATCCATCCATCCACTCTAAATCCATCCATCCACTCTAAATCCATCCACCCTAAATCCATCCATCCACTCTAAATCCATCTACTCTAAATCCATCCATCCACTCTAAATCCATCTACTCTAAATCCATCCATCTACTCTAAATCCATCTACTCTAAATCCATCTATCCACTCTAAATCCACCCATCCACTTTAAATCCACCCATCCACTCGATGACAGGCGGAACCAGGTCCAACACACTGGGACTGCTGTTTATAGAGACTGACTGTGGATGATACTTGCATTGCCATAGACCCTGTTTGAAAACTCACAGGACCAGTTTCCCGGACACGGTAATAGTCCTGGACTAACAAGTCTTTTCTACGATATTCTGTGTGATGGAAACCCAACCCATGTAACCTACCCTCTGACGTAGTGGTGTATCCTTGGTGTTTCAGGGTACTGTCGCTGTAATAGAGATATATTTCATCCCAACATCTTACCATGTATGACAGAGTCATAGTTATAGGGCTGGGACAGGAAGTGAGGTAGGGCCAGGATGAGAGCGCTGATGGACATCAGCAGACCACCCAGTCCGATGAGACGAGGCCGATGGACCCTGCTGCCCAGGTAACTCACAAACACTATCAGAATTGTGTTCCCCACCTAGAGGGAGGGAGGGACAGAGAGAGAGAGAAGGGAGGGGGCAGAGAGTAGGGGAGGGACAGAGAGAGAGAGAGAGAGAGAGAGAGAGAGAGAGAGAGAGAGAGAGAAGGGGGAGGGACAGAGAGCGAGAGAAGGGGAGGTGGGGGGACAGAGATAGGGAGGGAGAAGGGGAGGGAAAGAGAGTGATAGAAGGGGGGGCAGAGAGTAGGGGGGAGGGACAGAGAGCGAGAGAAGGGGAGGGGGGGGCAGAGAGAGGGAGGGAGAAGGGGGAGGGAAAGAGAGTGATAGAAGGGGGGGGGGCAGAGAGTAGGGGGGAGGGACAGAGAGAGAAAGCGAAGGGGGAGGGAAAGAGAGTGTGTCAGAGACATTATGACCAGGAGAATACAGTAGCAATACACACTCAGTGAATGGCTGCTTTTTTTCTACTCGTTATCTTAGTAGCAAGGCTCGGACAGCGCTTCAACAAAAGCGGGTGGCATACTCACATAATACTAATATAACGAGTCATATCACAACACCACCCAGTGCTTATGCATTTCTACTCTTTAACCACCACCTGAGATGAATCTAACATGACTTCTTTACCGAGCTGTGGTTACTGGTTGGCTCTTACCTCGTGCAGAGAGGAGATGGTGCCAGAAGAGAAACTGCTGAGGCCAAAGCGTCTCTCGATGGTGGTGATGGTGCTCTTAAAGTAGGAACTGTAGAGCAGCTGGGTGAGCTGCAGCAGGCCATGACACAGCACAAACAGCTAGATAGAGAGAGACAATACGTTAGAGAGAGAGAGAGAGGGAGAGAGAGATGGAGAGAAAGAGGCAAGAGAGAGAGAGAGAGAGAGAGACAGAGGCAGGAGAGAGAGAGAGAGGCAGGAGAGAGAGGCAGGAGAGAGAGGCAGGAGAGAGAGAGAGAGAGAGGAGAGAGAGAGAGTCAGGAGAGAGAGAGAGAGGCAGGAGAGAGAGAGAGGCAGGAGAGAGAGAGAGAGGCAGGAGAGAGAGAGAGAGAGAGGGGCAGGAGAGCGAGAGAGGCAGGAGAGAGAGAGAGAGGGGCAGGAGAGCGAGAGAGAGGCAGGAGAGAGAGAGAGAGGCAGGAGAGAGAGAGAGAGGCAGGAGAGAGAGAGAGGCAGGAGAGAGAGAGAGGCAAGAGAGAGAGAGAGAGGCAGGAGAGAGAGAGAGGCAGGAGAGCGAGAGAGGCAGGAGAGAGAGAGAGAGAGGCAGGAGAGAGAGAGAGAGTTAGGAGAGATAGAGACGCAGGAGAGAGAGAGAGAGAGAATGAGAAGAGAGAGAGAGAGACGCAGGAGAGAGAGACAGAGAGAGAGAGAATGAGAAGAGAGAGAGAGACGCAGGAGAGAGAGACAGAGCGAGAGAGAGAATGAGAAGAGAGATAGAGAAAATGGACAGCCTTTGGATGGACAGCCTTTATTTTAGCCTCCAGCCAAAGTACGCAACACATCCCACATCAGCTGTCTAGTCCAGACCCAGACCCAGCTAAAGTAAAAACAATTAATTACAACGTTATTGTCTATGTCCCAAATGGCATCCTGCTACCAACAGAGTGCATTACCCTTTGACCTTTGGGCTCTGGAAAAAAAAGTTGTGGACTATCTAGGGAATAAGGAACCGTTTGAGATGCACTTAGAGTAAAAAAAGAGGATTATGTTTGCCAGTGTCAGTGAGTTTCCATCATCTGCTCCTGACTGAGACGACAGACTCAGAGCGCTGTAGCTTACAGCAGTTGAAAACCTGGCTGTTCTGAAACCAGCTGGTTGGCTGAGATACATCTGAAGACACTGTAGGTCAAGAACGTCACCAGCTGGTTGGCTGAGATACATCTGAAGACACTGTAGGTCGCCGACGTCACCAGCTGGTTGGCTGAGATACATCTGAAGACACTGTAGGTCAAGAACGTCACCAGCTGGTTGGCTGAGATACATCTGAAGACACTGTAGGTCAAGAACGTCACCAGCTGGTTGGCTGAGATACATCTGAAGACACTGTAGGTCGCCGACGTCACCAGCTGGTTGGCTGAGATACATCTGAAGACACTGTAGGTCGCGGATGTCACCAGCTGGTTGGCTGAGATACATCTGAAGACACTGTAGGTCGCGGATGTCACCAGCTGGTTGGCTGAGATACATCTGAAGACACTGTAGGTCGCCGATGTCACCAGCTGGTTGGCTGAGATACATCTGAAGACACTGTAGGTCAAGAACGTCACCAGCTGGTTGGCTGAGATACATCTGAAGACACTGTAGGTCATTGATGTCACCAGCTGGTTGGCTGAGATACATCTGAAGACACTGTAGGTCGCGGATGTCACCAGCTGGTTGGCTGAGATACATCTGAAGACACTGTAGGTCACGGACGTCACCAGCTGGTTGGCTGAGATACATCTGAAGGAACTGTAGGTCAAGAACGTCACCAGCTGGTTGGCTGAGATACATCTGAAGACACTGTAGGTCGCCGACGTCACCAGCTGGTTGGCTGAGATACATCTGAAGACACTGTAGGTCATTGATGTCACCAGCTGGTTGGCTGAGATACATCTGAAGACGCTGTAGGTCATTGATGTCACCAGCTGGTTGGCTGAGATACATCTGAAGACACTGTAGGTCGCAGACGTCACCAGCTGGTTGGCTGAGATACATCTGAAGATACTGTAGGTCGCAGACGTCACCAGCTGGTTGGCTGAGATACATCTGAAGACATTGTAGGTCAAGAACGTCACCAGCTGGTTGGCTGAGATACATCTGAAGACACTGTAGGTCAAGAACGTCACCAGCTGGTTGGCTGAGATACATCTGAAGACACTGTAGGTCAAGAACGTCACCAGCTGGTTGGCTGAGATACATCTGAAGACACTGTAGGTCGCCGACGTCACCAGCTGGTTGGCTGAGATACATCTGAAGACACTGTAGGTCATTGATGTCACCAGCTGGTTGGCTGAGATACATCTCAAGACACTGTAGGTCGCGGATGTCACCAGCTGGTTGGCTGAGATACATCTGAAGACACTGTAGGTCGCGGATGTCACCAGCTGGTTGGCTGAGATACATCTGAAGACACTGTAGGTCGCCGACGTCACCAGCTGGTTGGCTGAGATACATCTGAAGACACTGTAGGTCAAGAACGTCACCAGCTGGTTGGCTGAGATACATCTGAAGACACTGTAGGTCATTGATGTCACCAGCTGGTTGGCTGAGATACATCTGAAGACACTGTAGGTCGCGGATGTCACCAGCTGGTTGGCTGAGATATATCTGAAGACACTGTAGGTCACGGACGTCACCAGCTGGTTGGCTGAGATACATCTGAAGACACTGTAGGTCAAGAACGTCACCAGCTGGTTGGATGAGATACATCTGAAGACACTGTAGGTCATTGATGTCACCAGCTGGTTGGCTGAGATACATCTGAAGACACTGTAGGTCATTGATGTCACCAGCTGGTTGGCTGAGATACATCTGAAGACACTGTAGGTCGCCGACGTCACCAGCTGGTTGGCTGAGATACATCTGAAGACACTGTAGGTCATTGATGTCACCAGCTGGTTGGCTGAGATACATCTGAAGACACTGTAGGTCGCGGATGTCACCAGCTGGTTGGCTGAGATATATCTGAAGACACTGTAGGTCACGGACGTCACCAGCTGGTTGGCTGAGATACATCTGAAGACACTGTAGGTCAAGAACGTCACCAGCTGGTTGGATGAGATACATCTGAAGACACTGTAGGTCATTGATGTCACCAGCTGGTTGGCTGAGATACATCTGAAGACACTGTAGGTCATTGATGTCACCAGCTGGTTGGCTGAGATACATCTGAAGACACTGTAGGTCGCCGACGTCACCAGCTGTTTGGCTGAGATACATCTGAAGACACTGTAGGTCATTGATGTCACCAACTGGTTGGCTGAGATACATCTGAAGACACTGTAGGTCAAGAACGTCACCAGCTGGTTGGCTGAGATACATCTGAAGACACTGTAGGTCAAGAACGTCACCAGCTGGTTGGCTGAGATACATCTGAAGACACTGTAGGTCAAGAACGTCACCAGCTGGTTGGCTGAGATACATCTGAAGACACTGTAGGTCATTGATGTCACCAGCTGGTTGGCTGAGATACATCTGAAGACACTGTAGGTCGCGGATGTCACCAGCTGGTTGGCTGAGATATATCTGAAGACACTGTAGGTCACGGACGTCACCAGCTGGTTGGCTGAGATACATCTGAAGACACTGTAGGTCAAGAACATCACCAGCTGGTTGGATGAGATACATCTGAAGACACTGTAGGTCATTGATGTAACCAGCTGGTTGGCTGAGATACATCTGAAGACACTGTAGGTCATTGATGTCACCAGCTGGTTGGCTGAGATACATCTGAAGACACTGTAGGTCGCCGACGTCACCAGCTGGTTGGCTGAGATACATCTGAAGACACTGTAGGTCATTGATGTCACCAGCTGGTTGGCTGAGATACATCTGAAGACACTGTAGGTCATTGATGTCACCAGCTGGTTGGCTGAGATACATCTGAAGACACTGTAGGTCGCCGACGTCACCAGCTGGTTGGCTGAGATACATCTGAAGACACTGTAGGTCATTGATGTCACCAGCTGGTTGGCTGAGATACATCTGAAGACACTGTAGGTCATTGATGTCACCAGCTGGTTGGCTGAGATACATCTGAAGACACTGTAGGTCGCCGACGTCACCAGCTGTTTGGCTGAGATACATCTGAAGACACTGTAGGTCATTGATGTCACCAACTGGTTGGCTGAGATACATCTGAAGACACTGTAGGTCAAGAACGTCACCAGCTGGTTGGCTGAGATACATCTGAAGACACTGTAGGTCAAGAACGTCACCAGCTGGTTGGCTGAGATACATCTGAAGACACTGTAGGTCAAGAACGTCACCAGCTGGTTGGCTGAGATACATCTGAAGACACTGTAGGTCATTGATGTCACCAGCTGGTTGGCTGAGATACATCTGAAGACACTGTAGGTCGCGGATGTCACCAGCTGGTTGGCTGAGATATATCTGAAGACACTGTAGGTCACGGACGTCACCAGCTGGTTGGCTGAGATACATCTGAAGACACTGTAGGTCAAGAACATCACCAGCTGGTTGGATGAGATACATCTGAAGACACTGTAGGTCATTGATGTCACCAGCTGGTTGGCTGAGATACATCTGAAGACACTGTAGGTCATTGATGTCACCAGCTGGTTGGCTGAGATACATCTGAAGACACTGTAGGTCGCCGACGTCACCAGCTGGTTGGCTGAGATACATCTGAAGACACTGTAGGTCATTGATGTCACCAGCTGGTTGGCTGAGATACATCTGAAGACACTGTAGGTCGCGGATGTCACCAGCTGGTTGGCTGAGATATATCTGAAGACACTGTAGGTCACGGACGTCACCAGCTGGTTGGCTGAGATACATCTGAAGACACTGTAGGTCAAGAACGTCACCAGCTGGTTGGATGAGATACATCTGAAGACACTGTAGGTCATTGATGTCACCAGCTGGTTGGCTGAGATACATCTGAAGACACTGTAGGTCATTGATGTCACCAGCTGGTTGGCTGAGATACATCTGAAGACACTGTAGGTCGCCGACGTCACCAGCTGTTTGGCTGAGATACATCTGAAGACACTGTAGGTCATTGATGTCACCAACTGGTTGGCTGAGATACATCTGAAGACACTGTAGGTCAAGAACGTCACCAGCTGGTTGGCTGAGATACATCTGAAGACACTGTAGGTCAAGAACGTCACCAGCTGGTTGGCTGAGATACATCTGAAGACACTGTAGGTCAAGAACGTCACCAGCTGGTTGGCTGAGATACATCTGAAGACACTGTAGGTCGCCGACGTCACCAGCTGGTTGGCTGAGATACATCTGAAGACACTGTAGGTCATTGATGTCACCAGCTGGTTGGCTGAGATACATCTCAAGACACTGTAGGTCGCGGATGTCACCAGCTGGTTGGCTGAGATACATCTGAAGACACTGTAGGTCAAGAACGTCACCAGCTGGTTGGCTGAGATACATCTGAAGACACTGTAGGTCGCCGACGTCACCAGCTGGTTGGCTGAGATACATCTGAAGACACTGTAGGTCAAGAACGTCACCAGCTGGTTGGCTGAGATACATCTGAAGACACTGTAGGTCAAGAACGTCACCAGCTGGTTGGCTGAGATACATCTGAAGACACTGTAGGTCGCCGACGTCACCAGCTGGTTGGCTGAGATACATCTGAAGACACTGTAGGTCGCGGATGTCACCAGCTGGTTGGCTGAGATACATCTGAAGACACTGTAGGTCGCAGACGTCACCAGCTGGTTGGCTGAGATACATCTGAAGACACTGTAGGTCGCCGACGTCACCAGCTGGTTGGCTGAGATACATCTGAAGACACTGTAGGTCACGGATGAAAAATGTCAACCTGGAGTTGCAGTGAAAATGTTTTCAATTGGAAACTGAATCTATTTTCTCTTATTCTGCCTGAAAGTGCACTGCTTAATCCTCCTAGCTTTTCCATAAAAGGCTAGGAGGAGTAATCTCCATGTAGAGCTCGTATGTTGTCTCGTCTTTCCAGATCCAACGGGTTCACATTGCGAAAGGTACAATGCTTTACAAACATTAAAGTACAGTGTTCAGTGATTGATGATGGCAGTGTGACAGTGTTGATGCCCATTCTGTGTTCTTTTTTCTCTCATATTGAGAGAGAGGTCTTAAAAAGGAACATACAAAAGAACAGTGGGTTTACTTAACTTATAGTAGAGAACAGTACGTGGAGGTCTAGGGAACGCTAAGCTGTTTGTTTACCCTGTACTTCGCTTCAAGAGAGGAGTGAATCACTTAAGTTTGCTTTGCTTACAATCTTGTCTTTGGATCTTTTTTTCTCTGACACAAAGACACGCTGTGATGAAATTTACATTGGCTGCTGCCCAGTGGTCTGGAACTGGGAGGGGACTGGGTCTGTCTGTCCTGTCTGTTATACCTGTCTGTCTGTATGTCTGTATGTATGTATGTCTGTTATACCTGTCTCTCTGTCTGTCTGTCTGTCTGTCTGTCTGTCTGTATGTATGTATGTATGTCTGTTATACCTGTCTGTCTGTCTGTCTGTCTGTCTGTCTGTCTGTCTGTATGTCTGTATGTCTGTATGTCTGTTATACCTGTCTGTCTGTCTGTCTGTCTGTCTGTCTGTCTGTCTGTCTGTCTGTCTGTCTGTTATACCTGTCTGTCTGTCTGTCTGTCTGTCTGTCTGTCTGTCTGTCTGTTATACCTGTCTGTCTGTCTGTCTGTCTGTCTGTCTGTCTGTCTGTCTGTCTGTCTGTCAGATGGGCACAGACGTCACTGTGACACCCTTTCAAATATGCTGAGCCTGACTCCCAAATGGCACCCTTAATCCCTATTTACGGTAAAAACTTAAATTCATATCCCCAGCGTTTATTTACATTAAATCACTGAAGCAACAGGCCTCTATTTGAGCCAGGCCTCTAATATTAGCCAGGCCTCTATTTCCTTTAATTCACACAGCTTTCGCTCATTTGCATAGTTCATTATTTAATTCCATAATTACATAAAATATATATAATCCTTGACAGAATAGTTATTCTCTTCTCTGACTGTGCATTTTCTGCAATTTTTCACTCTGCCAATTTCTGGGTTCTGTAATTGTTGCCTGAAGTTGTAGTCCGTTTTCTTTGTGCTTTTTGCCAGTTAGCGGGAAGATCTTAGCTGTTAGCAGTCAATGATTAACAGTTTCTTACTGCCGATTAAAAAGTGAATAATTCCCATCATTGTTTTGAGTGATGACTGAATGATTTAATGTAACAAAGCAAACGTGAAACCTTGTGAACAATTTGTGGTCCTCTTTAAGCAATTCATTTAGACACGGCATCTACTTCAAACCTGGCATTTATTTGCTTAACTAATCACACGTCTGTAGACACTGTAGCTGTTGCTCCGGGTGTTAAACGGGACGGGAGGATGTTTGAAGATCAGCGTTTTACAGCAGTGCACTTTTTTTTGAACAGGGCCCATAGTAGTGCACTACACACACACACACACACACCCCAACACACACCCCAACACACAGCCCAACACACACCCCAACACACCCCAACACACAGCCCAACACACAGCCCAACACACACCCCAACACACAGCACAACACACCCCAACACACAGCCCAACACACACCCCAACACACAGCCCAACACACCCCAACACACAGCCCAACACACAGCCCAACACACACCCCAACACACACCAACACACACCCCAACACACACCCCAACACACACACACACACACCCCAACACACACCAACACACACCCCAACACACACACACACCCCAACACACACCAAAACACACCCCAACACACACCCCAACACACACACACACACCAACACACACCCCAACACACACCAACACACACCCCAACACACACCAACACACACCCCAACACACACCAACACACAGCCCAACACACACCAACACACCAACACACACCCCAACACACACCAACACACACCCCAACACACCCCAACACACACCAACACACACCAACACACACCCCAACACACACCAACACACACCCCAACACACACCAACACACAGCCCAACACACCCCAACACACACCCCAACACACACACCAACACACACCAACACACACCTCAACACACACCCCAACACACCCCAACACACACCAACACACACCCCAACACACACCAACACACACCAACACACACCAACACACACCCCAACACACACACACACACACCCCAACACACACCAACACACACCAACACACACCCCAACACACACCCCAACACACACCAACACACAGCCCAACACACACCAACACACACCCCAACACACACCCCAACACACACCAACACACACCCCAACACACACCAACACACACCCCAACACACACCAACACACACCCCAACACACACCAACACACACCTCAACACACACCAACACACACCCCAACACACACCAACACACAGCCCAACACACACCAACACACACCAACACACACCCCAACACACACCAACACACACCCCAACACACACCAACACACAGCCCAACACACACCAACACACACCCCAACACACACCAACACACACCCCAACACACACACACACCCCAACACACACCAAAACACACCCCAACACACACCCCAACACACACACACACACACCCCAACACACACCAACACACACCCCAACACACACCCCAACACACACCAACACACACCCCAACACACACCAACACACAGCCCAACACACACCAACACACACCAACACACACCCCAACACACACCAACACACACCCCAACACACCCCAACACACAGCCCAACACACACCAACACACACCAACACACACCCCAACACACACCAACACACACCCCAACACACACCAACACACAGCCCAACACACCCCAACACACCCCAACACACACCCCAACACACACACCAACACACACCAACACACACCAACACACACCCCAACACACACCAACACACACCCCAACACACACCCCAACACACACACACACACACCCCAACACACACCAACACACACCAACACACACCCCAACACACACCCCAACACACACCAACACACAGCCCAACACACACCAACACACACCCCAACACACACCCCAACACACACCAACACACACCCCAACACACACCAACACACACCCCAACACACACCAACACACACCCCAACACACACCAACACACACCTCAACACACACCAACACACACCCCAACATCACCAACACACAGCCCAACACACACCAACACACACCCCAACACACACCAACACACACCCCAACACACACCAACACACAGCCCAACACACACCAACACACACCCCAACACACACCCCAACACACACCAACACACACCCCAACACACACCCCAACACACACCAACACACACCCAACACACACCAACACACACAAACACACACCCCAACACACACCAACACACACAAACACACCAACACACACCCCAACACACACCAACACACACCCCAACACACACACCCCAACACACACCCCAACACACACACCCCAACACACACCCCAACACACACACACACACCCCAACACACACCCCAACACACACCCCAACACACACCAACACACACCCCAACACACACCAACACACACCGACACACACAAACACACCCCAACACACAGCCCAACACACACCCCAACACACAGCCCAACACACACCGACACACACAAACACACACAAACACACCCCAACACACAGCCCAACACACACCCCAACACACACCGACACACACAAACACACCCCAACACACAGCCCAACACACACAAACACACCCCAACACACAGCCCAACACACACCCCAACACACACCAACACACAGCCCAACACACACCGACACACACAAACACACCCCAACACACAGCCCAACACACACCCCAACACACACCCCAACACACACCAACACACACCCCAACACACACCGACACACACAAACACACCCCAACACACACCGACACACACAAACACACCCCAAGACACAGCCCAACACACACCCCAACACACACCGACACACCCCAACACACACACAAACACCCCAACACACACAAACACACCCCAACACACACCAACACACACACACACCCCAACACACATACAGACCACAACACACACACAAACACCCCAACACACACAATCACACCCCAACACACACACATACACACCGCAACACACACATACACACCCCAACACACACATACACACCCAAACACAAACAAAAACCCCAACGCACACATACACACCCCAACACACACACCCCAACACACACATACACACCCCAACACACACATACACACCCAAACACTTTTTTGCACTAAATCTCCTGCACCAACCTGGTCTCAGAGCATTCCGTATCAGTCTGTATGATATGTTACGTTTCGTATGGTATGTATCCATCTGTGGATGCCCATCAACCGTTTCGTGCAATACGTTACGAATTGAAATGTGTTGTTGCTAACTTTAACTTGGTGGCTAGGTGGCTAATGCTAGCTCGGAGTAAGGTTAAAGGGTTAAGGTTAGGGTTAGGGGAAGGGTTAGCTAGCATGCTACGTAGTTTCAAAGTAGATAAATATTAGTAAGTAAAGTTGTTCCTGTATATAGCCATGTTATTACCTGGTACTCCCTGTATATAACCATGTTATTTCCCGGTACTTCCTGTATATTGCCATGATATTACCGGGTACTTCCTGTACATGGCCATGTTATTACCTGGTACTTCCTGTATATGGCCATGTTATTACCTGGTACTTCCTGTTTATGGCCATGTTATTACTTGGTACTTCCTGTATAAAGCCATGTTATTACCTGGTACTTCCTGTATAAAGCCACGTTATTACCTGGTACTTCCTGTATAAAGCCACGTTATTACCTGGTACTTAGCCGGTATATAGCCACGTTATAAAGGCGTTTTCTCCACCCTCTGACGTAGTCTCGTCTTCGAGTTTGAAGTAGAAGTCCTCGTCCAAATGGAGATTAGTGATAGCTGTTCTTGTCACGATCGTGTAATGAAACAACGGACCAAGACGCAGTGTACATAGAGTTCCACATGTTTAATCAAATGAAACTCACAAAAACAACAAAGAAGAATAAACGATACGTGAAGCTCACGCCGTGCTCACAGGCAACTACACAGAAACAAGATCCCACAGAAACCAGTGGGGAAATGGCTGCCTAAATATGATCCCCAATCAGAGACAACGATAAACAGCTGCCTCTGATTGGGAACCACACCAGGCCAACATAGAAATAAATGCACTGGATCACTCACCCTAGTCACACCCCGACCTAACCAACATAGAGAATAAAAAGACTCTCTATGGTCAGGGCGTGACAGTTCTGATGTCCAGAAGCTTGTTTTTGGTCAAACGTTATGCACAAAAAAAAAGTTCCGTTCAAAACAAAAAAAATACACACAAAAGACGCACAATTGGCCTTTTTAAACGGCTGCCCTTCCTCCTCCCTTCCTCCTCCCTTCCTCCTCCCTTCCCTTCCCTTCCCTTCCCTTCCCTTCCCTTCCTCCTCCCTTCCCTTCCCTTCCTCCCTTCCCTTCCCTTCCCTTCCTCCTCCCTTCCCTTCCCTTCCCTTCCCTTCCCTTCCCTTCCTCCTCCCTTCCCTTCCTCCTCCCTTCCCTTCCTCCTCCCTTCCCTTCCCTTCCTCCCTTCCCTTCCCTTCCCTTCCTCCTCCCTTCCTCCTCCCTTCCCTTCCTCCTCCCTTCCATTCCCTTCCTCCTCCCTTCCCTTCCTCCTCCCTTCCTCCTCCCTTCCTCCTCCCTTCCCTTCCCTTCCCTTCCCTTCCCTTCCCTTCCCTTCCCTTCCTCCTCCCTTCCTCCTCCCTTCCCTTCCTCCTCCCTTCCCTTCCTCCTCCCTTCCCTTCCCTTCCTCCTCCCTTCCTCCTCCCTTCCCTTCCTCCTCCCTTCCATTCCTCCTCCCTTCCATTCCCTTCCTCCTCCCTTCCCTTCCTCCTCCCTTCCCTTCCCTTCCCTTCCCTTCCCTTCCCTTCCTCCTCCCTTCCCTTCCCTTCCCTTCCCTTCCCTTCCTCCTCCCTTCCATTCCTCCTCCCTTCCATTCCCTTCCTCCTCCCTTCCCTTCCTCCTCCCTTCCCTTCCCTTCCCTTCCCTTCCCTTCCCTTCCCTTCCCTTCCCTTCCTCCTCCCTTCCCTTCCCTTCCCTTCCCTTCCCTTCCCTTCCCTTCCTCCTCCCTTCCATTCCTCCTCCCTTCCCTTCCCTTCCTCCTCCCTTCCATTCCTCCTCCCTTCCATTCCCTTCCTCCTCCCTTCCCTTCCTCCTCCCTTCCCTTCCCTTCCCTTCCCTTCCCTTCCATTCCCTTCCTCCTCCCTTCCATTCCTCCTCCCTTCCATTCCCTTCCTCCTCCCTTCCCTTCCTCCTCCCTTCCCTTCCCTTCCCTTCCCTTCCCTTCCCTTCCCTTCCTCCTCCCTTCCCTTCCCTTCCCTTCCCTTCCTCCTCCCTTCCCTTCCCTTCCCTTCCCTTCCCTTCCCTTCCTCCTCCCTTCCCTTCCTCCTCCCTTCCATTCCTCCTCCCTTCCATTCCCTTCCTCCTCCCTTCCCTTCCTCCTCCCTTCCCTTCCCTTCCCTTCCCTTCCCTTCCCTTCCCTTCCTCCTCCCTTCCCTTCCCTTCCCTTCCCTTCCCTTCCCTTCCTCCTCCCTTCCCTTCCCTTCCTCCTCCCTTCCCTTCCTCCTCCCTTCCCTTCCCTTCCCTTCCCTTCCCTTCCCTTCCCTTCCCTTCCCTTCCTCCTCCCTTCCCTTCCTCCTCCCTTCCTCCTCCCTTCCTCCTCCCTTCCATTCCTCCTCCCTTCCCTTCCTCCTCCCTTCCATTCCTCCTCCCTTCCTCCTCCCTTCCTCCTCCCTTCCCTTCCTCCTCCCTTCCCTTCCTCCTCCCTTCCTTCCCTTCCTCCTCCCTCCCTTCCCTTCCCTTCCCTTCCTCCTCCCTCCCTTCCCTTCCTCCTCCCTCCCTTCCCTTCCCTTCCCTTCCTCCTCCCTTCCCTTCCCTTCCCTTCCCTTCCCTTCCTCCTCCCTTCCCTTCCCTTCCCTTCCCTTCCTCCTCCCTTCCCTTCCCTTCCTCCTCCCTTCCCTTCCCTTCCTCCTCCCTTCCCTTCCCTTCCCTTCCCTTCCCTTCCTCCTCCCTTCCTTCCCTTCCTCCTCCCTCCCTTCCCTTCCCTTCCCTTCCTCCTCCCTCCCTTCCCTTCCTCCTCCCTCCCTTCCCTTCCCTTCCCTTCCTCCTCCCTTCCCTTCCCTTCCCTTCCCTTCCCTTCCTCCTCCCTTCCCTTCCCTTCCCTTCCCTTCCCTTCCCTTCCATTCCCTTCCTCCTCCTTCCCTTCCCTTCCTCCTCCCTCCCTTCCCTTCCTCCTCCCTCCCTTCCCTTCCCTTCCCTTCCTCCTCCCTTCCCTTCCCTTCCCTTCCCTTCCCTTCCTCCTCCCTTCCCTTCCCTTCCCTTCCCTTCCTCCTCCCTTCCCTTCCCTTCCTCCTCCCTCCCTTCCCTTCCCTTCCCTTCCCTTCCTCCTCCCTCCCTTCCCTTCCCTTCCCTTCCCTCCCTTCCCTTCCCTTCCCTTCCCTTCCCTTCCTCCTCCCTTCCCTTCCCTTCCCTTCCCTTCCTCCTCCCTTCCTCCTCCCTTCCCTTCCCTTCCCTTCCCTTCCCTTCCCTTCCTCCTCCCTTCCCTTCCCTTCCCTTCCCTTCCCTTCCTCCTCCCTTCCCTTCCCTTCCCTTCCCTTCCTCCTCCCTTCCTCCTCCCTTCCCTTCCCTTCCCTTCCCTTCCCTTCCCTTCCCTTCCTCCTCCCTTCCCTTCCCTTCCCTTCCCTTCCCTTCCCTTCCCTTCCTCCTCCCTTCCCTTCCCTTCCCTTTCCCTTCCCTTCCCTTCCTCCTCCCTTCCCTTCCCTTCCTCCTCCCTTCCCTTCCCTTCCCTTCCCTTCCTCCTCCCTTCCCTTCCCTTCCCTTCCCTTCCCTTCCCTTTCCCTTCCCTTCCCTTCCTCCTCCCTTCCCTTCCCTTCCTCCTCCCTTCCCTTCCCTTCCCTTCCCTTCCTCCTCCCTTCCCTTCCCTTCCCTTCCCTTCCCTTCCCTTCCCTTCCCTTCCCTTTCCATTCCCTTCCCGTGCCATTATATTTCCAAGTCCCAGACTTTGGGAGCTAATTGGGGCAGGGAGCTAATTGGGGCAGGGAGCTAATTGGGGTAGCGAGCTAATTGAGGGAGGGAGCTAATTGGGGCAGGGAGCTAATTGGGGCAGGGAGCTAATTGAGGGAGGGAGCTAATTGGTGCAGGGAGCTAATTGGGGCAGGGAGCTAATTGGGGCAGGGAGCTAATTGGGGTAGGGAGCTAATTGGGGCAGGGAGCTAATTGGGGTAGGGAGCTAATTGGGGCAGGGAGCTAATTGGGGTAGGGAGCTAATTGGGGCAGGGAGCTAATTGGGGTAGGGAGCTAATTGGGGCAGGGAGCTAATTGAGGGAGGGTGCTAATTGGGGCAGGGAGCTAATTGGGGCAGGGAGCTAATTGGGGCAGGGAGCTAATTGGGGTAGGGAGCTAATTGGGGCAGGGAGCTAATTGGGGCAGGGAGCTAATTGGGGCAGGGAGCTAATTGGGGCAGGGAGCTAATTGGGGTAGGGAGCTAATTGGGGCAGGGAGCTAATTGGGGCAGGGAGCTAATTGGGGCAGGGAGCTAATTGGGGCAGGGAGCTAATTGGGGCAGGGAGCTAATTGGGGCAGGGAGCTAATTGGGGTAGGGAGCTAATTGGGGTAGGGAGCTAATTGAGGCAGGGAGCTAATTGGGGTAGGGAGCTAATTGGGGCAGGGAGCTAATTGGGGTAGGGAGCTAATTGGGGCAGGGAGCTAATTGGGGCAGGGAGCTAATTGGGGTAGGGAGCTAATTGGGGTAGGGAGCTAATTGAGGGAGGGAGCTAATTGGGGCAGGGAGCTAATTGGGGCAGGGAGCTAGTTGGGATAGGGAGCTAATTGGGTTAGGGAGCTAATTGGGGTAGGGAGCTAATTGAGGTAGGGAGCTAATTGGGGTAGGGAGCTAATTGGGGTAGGGAGCTAATTGAGGGAGGGAGCTAATTGGGGCAGGGAGCTAATTGGGGCAGGGAGCTAATTGGGGTAGGGAGCTAATTGAGGGAGGGAGCTAATTGGGGCAGGGAGCTAATTGGGGTAGCGAGCTAATTGAGGGAGGGAGCTAATTGGGGCAGGGAGCTAATTGGGGTAGGGAGCTAATTGAGGGAGGGAGCTAATTGGGGTAGGGAGCTAATTGAGGGAGGGAGCTAATTGGGGCAGGGAGCTAATTGGGGCAGGGAGCTAATTGAGGGAGGGAGCTAATTGGGGCAGGGAGCTAATTGAGGGAGGGAGCTAATTGGAGGAGGGAGCTAATTGAGGGAGGGAGCTAATTGGAGGAGGGAGCTAATTGGGGGAGGGAGCTAATTGAGGGAGGGAGCTAATTGGAGGAGGGAGCTAATTGAGGGAGGGAGCTAATTGGAGGAGGGAGCTAATTGGGGCAGGGAGCTAATTGAGGGAGGGAGCTAATTGGAGGAGGGAGCTAATTGAGGGAGGGAGCTAATTGAGGGAGGGAGCTAATTGGAGTAGGGAGCTAATTGGAGGAGGGAGCTAATTGGGGCAGGGAGCTGATTGGAGGAGGGAGCTATTTGAGGGAGGGAGCTGATTGGGGCAGGGAGCTGATTGGAGGAGGGAGCTGATTGAGGGAGGGAGCTAATTGGAGGAGGGAGCTAATTGGGGCAGGGAGCTGATTGGAGGAGGGAGCTAATTGGGGCAGGGAGCTGATTGGAGGAGGGAGCTAATTGGGGCAGGGAGCTAATTGAGGGAGGGAGCTAATTGGAGGAGGGAGCTAATTGTCACGGTGTGTTGCTTGTTTATTGTTTTGTTTAAGAAGTTTCATTGTAAATAAATATGTGGAACTCAAACCAAGCTGCGCCTTGGTCCGTCCATTTCAACAATCGTGACAATCTCAGACTTTATCCTCCATGATTCTACTCATTTACATGTAGTAGTAGTATGTCTTCATCAGGTTTATGTGTGGTTGTTTTAAAAAATGTATACATTTAACTAAAACTGTATTGTGTAAAAGACTAAACTAAGTCATGACTCACGTTGAATCAGGTGCTGTACTGTGAGTCACTGTAATGACAAGGTGATTCTGATGATTACTCACTCTGTCACACATGACAAACACACAAATTTGCATCTTTTCATTGTCACAAAAGTCATGATTTAACAGGAACGCTTGGAAATAACTGTTTCCAATGACAACAGCTGCTCAATACACTTACCTTTGACCTTTGACCGGCAGGTCATGTATCAATTACCGAAGGATTGTTTTCTAACTAGTTGAGTGATTAGTTAAGCAACACGCAAAGACTAGCTCCATTTACTTTACACACAGCCCTTGAGCCTCAAAAGACTTGAAAGTGAAAAGCAGATCCAACGTTGTGGTGAATGGACTTGAAAGGGCTCTGCTACACAGGAACATTACGACGCAATGGAATCCTCCTCTCCTCCAATCAGGCCTGTGGATAACGATCCAGCTAACTGGTGATTTACTGGTGTATGAGCACAAACAAACAGAGTGTGTGTGTGTGTGTGTGTGTGTGTGTGTGTGTGTGTGTGTGTGTGTGTGTGTGTGTGTGTGTGTGTGTGTGTGTGTGTGTGTGTGAGAACAGAACATACCTCCCTAATCTTACCTCATTTGCGCACATTGTATATAGACTTTTTCTCTATTGTTTTATTGACTGTATGTTTGCGTTGTTGTTTGTGTTGTACTTATTTGCTTTATCTTGGCCAGGTCGCAGTTGTAAATGAGTTCTTGTTCTCAACTAGCCTACCTGGTTAAATAAAGGTGAAATAAATCTATATATCTTTTAAAATGCTGTCACTGGTTGAAGGTAGCAGGTCATAGGGAAAGATTAAACCAGGAGAGAGAGAGAGAGAGAGAGAGCGAGACAGAGAGAGAGAGAGAGAGAGAGAAAGGGAGAGAGAGAGAGAGACAGAGAGAGAAAAGGAGAGAGAGAGAAAGGGAGAGAGACAGAGAGAGAGAGAAAGGGAGAGAGAGAGAGAGAGAGAGAGAGAGAGAGAGAGAGAGAGAGAGAGAAAGGGAGAGAGAGAGAGAGAGAGAGAGAGAGAGAGAGAGAGAGAGAGAAAGAAAGGGAGAAAGGGAGAAAGAGAGAGAGAGAGAGAGAGAGAGAGAGAGAGAGAGAGAGAGAGAGAGAGAGAGAGAAAGGGAAAGAGATAGAGAGAGAGAGAAAGGGAGAGAGAGAGAGCAAGAGAGAGAGAGAGACAGAGAGAGAGAAAGGGAGCGAGAGAGAGAGAGAAAGGGAAAGAGATAGAGAGAGAGAGAGAGAGAGAGAGAGAAAGGGAGAGAGAAAGGGAGAGAGAGAGAGCAAGAGAGAGACAGAGAGACAGAGAGAGAGATAAATAAATAAAGAGCGAGAGAGAGATAGACTTGTTAACAGAGGTAGCAGCATGAGGTTGACCTCTCAAGACAGAACTGAGCAGAGGTACGAAGCAGTCAGAAAGACACACCTTGTCTGTGTCCCAAAAGGGAACCCTATTCATCTATGGGCTCTGGTCAAAAGTAGTGCACTAAATAGGGAATAGGGTGTCATTTAGTACGCAAGCCTTTTCTGTACCCAGAGGGTGTAGCCACTAGCAAACCAACAGAAGAGAGATAAGCTCAGTGAACTACTGAGATGAAAAACATAATGTTCTCTTAATATTTCAAGTCCAAAGCCATGTCCCTTCTGTGTTGCGATAAATTGGGTGGATTGTCATAAAAGTGACACATTTTTCACAATTAACTTTTTTTGAAACCTCCGTTGACATGTCTGACTGCCTGAACCTAGGTTTCAATTTGATTTAACACATTTTTACTCATGCGACTAAAGCAAAGTTTAGGAGAAAATATATTATCTTCAGTTTCCAGGCCAAGTCCATCTGTCAGAAAGGTAGCCAAATGTTCTGGCTTTATAGATTCTATCAGAGGCTAGAACGTCACAGATTTTTTTTTGCAACAAAACCATTTTGCACATTCTTCTGATCAATTAACATTCCTTCCTTAACATCGTTGTAATTAAAATAGCTGTGGCTACATACAGTGCATGTGAAGGAGTGATTCGGTCTACTATGCATTTTGAGCATTGATACATCTTCTCTGCATAGTAAACAGTATGGGTTTCACGCATCAGTTTTCCGATACTGGTTTCTGAAAAGAGGGACACACTATTTCCTATAAAGATGTTATTTTTTTTGTGAAACAATATTTCTTCTGATATATTAACCCTAAACTTCCACTTTTCTCTTATGCCTGAGAAGAGGGTCACTTTCAGTATAGAGCAAGCGTTTGGAAACTGAGTGATACACGGAGACAGTATCTAGGCTGAGTGATACACGGAGGCAGTATCTAGGCTGAGTGATACAGAGAGGCAGTATCTAGGCTGAGTGATACACGGAGGCAGTATCTAGACTGAGTGATACACGGAGGCAGTATCTAGGCTGAGTGATACAGAGAGGCAGTATCTAGGCTGAGTGATACAGAGGCAGTATCTAGGCTGAGTGATACAGAGGCAGTATCTAGGCTGAGTGATACAGAGGCAGTATCTAGGCTGAGTGATACAGAGGCAGTATCTAGGCTGAGTGATACAGAGAGGCAGTATCTAGGCTGAGTGATACAGAGTATCTAGGCTGAGTGATACAGAGGCAGTATCTAGGCTGAGTGATACAGAGGCAGTATCTAGGCTGAGTGATACAGAGTATCTAGGATGAGTGATACAGAGGCAGTATCTAGGCTGAGTGATACAGAGGCAGTATCTAGGCTGAGTGATACAGAGGCAGTATCTAGGCTGAGTGATACAGAGGCAGTATCTAGGCTGAGTGATACAGAGTATCTAGGATGAGTGATACAGAGGCAGTATCTAGGCTGAGTGATACAGAGGCAGTATCTAGGCTGAGTGATACAGAGGCAGTATCTAGGCTGAGTGATACAGAGGCAGTATCTAGGCTGAGTGATACAGAGTATCTAGGCTGAGTGATACAGAGGCAGTATCTAGGCTGAGTGATACAGAGGCAGTATCCAGGCTGAGTGATACAGGGAGGCAGTATCCAGGCTGAGTGATACAGAGTATCCAGGCTGATGAGTGATACAGAGAGGAAATATCTACGCTGTAGGAAATGGTGTGTCAGTGTTTGTGTTCATCTGTGATTTCACAGCCTACAATTACGGTAAGATACCTGAGACACTGGCAATTGGAAGGGATCCCAATGCTACCAGCACATGAAGAGTAATCACACTGCACGTATCTAACACTGCTACGCTGCGTCATACAGACGCACGAGGTCTCAACAACCTCTGACAGACTACCTGGTTACTGCTACCAGCACTAGAACTGACATGCCCACACACTGATGGAGCACAGCGTGATCACTCACACACACACACACACACACACACACACACTCACACACACTCACACACACACACCTTTCTGCTGTACACATCTGGGGTGGGAGCTGGACAACGTGGTTTGGGTGTGTGTGTGTGTGTGTGTGTGTGTGTGTGTGTGTGTGTGTGTGTGTGTGTGTGTGTACGTTGTGATATAACATGTACCATAGGGATGGAGGAAATCTGTATCTAAATGGACCTACCGCAATCCCACCCTGTGCACTGTGACCTACCGCAGTCCTACCCTGTACACTGTAACCTACCGCAATCCCACCCTGTGTACTGTGACCTACCGCAGTCCTACCCTGTACACTGTAACCTACCGCAATCCCACCCTGTGTACTGTGACTTACCGCAGTCCTACCCCAATAACCTGTGACCTACTGCAGTCCTACCCTGTGACTTACCACAGTCCTACCCTGTGCCCTGTGACCTACCGCATTCATACCCTGTAACCTACCGCATTCCTACCCTGTAACCTGTGACCTACCACATTCCTACCCTGTAACCTGTGACCTACCGCAGTCCTACCCTGTACACTGTGACCAACCGCAGTCCTACCCTGTACCCTGTGACCTACCGCAGTACTACCCTGTGCCCGGTAACCTACTGCAGTCCTACCCTGTACCCTGTGTCCTACTGCAGTTCTGCCCCGTGACCAACCGCAGTCCTACCCTGTACCCTGTGACCTATCGCAGTCCTACCCTGTACCCTGTGTCCTACTGCAGTTCTGTCCTGTGACCTACTGCAGTCCTACCCTGTAAACTGTGACCAACCCCAGTCCTACCCTGTGCCCTGTGACCAACCCCAGTCCTACCCTGTGCCCTGTGACCAACCCCAGTCCTACCCTGTGCCCTGTGACCAACCCCAGTCCTACCCTGTAACCTGTGACCTACCCCAGTCCTACCCTGTGCCCTGTGACCAACCCCAGTCCTACCCTGTGCCCTGTGACCAACCCCAGTCCTACCCTGTGCCCTGTGACCAACCCCAGTCCTACCCTGTAACCTGTGACCTACCCCAGTCCTACCCTGTGCCCTGTGACCAACCCCAGTCCTACCCTGTGCCCTGTGACCAACCCCAGTCCTACCCTGTGCCCTATGACCAACCCCAGTCCTACCCTGTAACCTGTGACCTACCCCAGTCCTACCCTGTAACCTGTGACCTACCCCAGTCCTACCCTGTGCCCTGTGACCAACCCCAGTCCTACCCTGTGCCCTATGACCAACCCCAGTCCTACCCTGTAACCTGTGACCAACCCCAGTCCTACCCTGTGCCCTATGACCAACCCCAGTCCTACCCTGTAACCTGTGACCAACCCCAGTCCTACCCTGTGCCCTATGACCTACCCCAGTCCTACCCTGTGCCCTGTGGAAACCACAGGAAAACAACACACAGACTCAGAGTGTACTTGGATGCAACATGGTTTTGGACAGACTCTGACAGTCCTTCTCCCAGCCATCTCTTCTCTCAAAACACAAACAGCAGAGGGGTCATTTACATTGTAACAACACACTGCTCATTCACAGTGACAGGTTGTAAACTACCCAATACTGTCTCTAGCCAACAGCTCAGATTAGAAATGAGTAGTTGATTTACGAGAAATATCCACTCCAACCCAAATATTACAGATAAATTACTAGTTTTATCAGTCATCACAGCACATTCACTGTCAAATCAATGGCTTGACAAATGCAGTGAGTTGCAATGAACTCTGGTGTTGTAAACGCCTCCATCTGTACGTTCCTCTTATTTATTAAAGGGAATTATTTATCCGCTACAACTCAATAATATGCCCATAATTGACAGGTCAAAGCACAAGAAACCTAAAGAAATAAGAAAGCACGAGGAAAGGGAGTATCATCAATTCATATGAACTCTGATACATTGATTAAAGTATCTGGCTCAAAACAAGAGCATTTAGGGTTAATCTATCCTGGGATTAGTGTACAGAATAAATACTATATAGCCTGTTAGAGTAAATACAGTAGCCTGCTAGAGTAAATACTGTAGCCTGTTAGAGTAAATACTGTAGCCTGTTAGAGTAAATACTGTAGCCTGTTAGAGTAAATACTGTAGCCTGTTAGAGTAAATACTGTAGCCTGCTAGAGTAAATACTGTAGCCTGTTAGAGTAAATACTGTAGCCTGTTAGAGTAAATTCTGTAGCCTGTTGGAGTAAATACAGTAGCCTGCTACAGAGTAAATACTGTAGCCTGCTACAGAGTAAATACTGTAGCCTGCTACAGAGTAAATACTGTAGCCTGTTAGAGTAAATACAGTAGCCTGCTACAGAGTAAATACTGTAGCCTGTTAGAGTAAATACTGTAGCCTGCTACAGAGTAAATACTGTAGCAGGCTACAGTGTAAATACAGTAGCCTGCTACAGAGTAAATACTGTAGCCTGTTACAGAGTAAATACTGTAGCCTGCTACAGAGTAAATACTGTAGCCTGCTACAGAGTAAATACTGTAGCCTGGTACAGAGTAAATACTGTAGCCTGCTACAGAGTAAATACTGTAGCTTGTTACAGAGTAAATACTGTAGCCTGCTACAGAGTAAATTCTGTAGCCTGTTAGAGTAAATACTGTAGCCTGTTACAGAGTAAATACTGTAGCCTGCTACAGAGTAAATACTGTAGCATGTTACAGAGTAAATACTGTAGCATGTTACAAGGGTGGGACTGGATGGGGGGACTGGATGGTGTTCAGAGATAGATGGGAGGGGTTGAGGGTAGCTGAAGGATGGGACTGGATGGTGTTCAGAGATAGATGGGAGGGGTTGAGGGTAGCTGAAGGATGGGACTGGATGGTGTTCAGAGATAGATGGGAGGGGTTGAGGGTAGCTGAAGGATGGGACTGGATGGTGTTCAGAGATAGATGGGAGGGTTGAGGGTAGCTGAAGGATGAGACTGGATGGTGGTCAGAGATAGATGGGAGAGGTTGATGGTAGCTGAAGGATGGGACTGGATTGTGTTCAGAGATAGATATGAGGGGTTGAGGGTAGCTGAAGGATGGGACTGGATTGTGTTCAGAGATAGATATGAGGGGTTGAGGGTAGCTGAAGGATGGGACTGGATGGTGGTCAGAGATAGATGGGAGGGGTTGCGGGTAGCTGAAGGATGAGACTGGATGGTGGTCAGAGATAGATGGGAGGGGTTGGGGGTAGCTGAAGGATGGGACTGGATGGTGTTGGGAGATGGGAGGGGTTGATGGTAGCTGAAGGATGGGACTGGATGGTGGTCAGAGATAGATGGGAGGGGTTGAGGGTAGCTGAAGGATGGGATTGGATGGTGTTGGGAGATGGGAGGGGTTGATGGTAGCTGAAGGATGGGACTGGATGGTGGTCAGAGATAGATGGGAGGGGTTGAGGGTAGCTGAAGGATGGGACTGGATGGTGGTCAGAGATAGATGGGAGGGGTTGAGGGTAGCTGAAGGATGGGACTGGATGGTGGTCAGAGATAGATGGGAGGGGTTGCGGGTAGCTGAAGGATGAGACTGGATGGTGGTCAGAGATAGATGGGAGGGGTTGGGGGTAGCTGAAGGATGGGATTGGATGGTGTTGGGAGATGGGAGGGGTTGATGGTAGCTGAAGGATGGGACTGGATGGTGGTCAGAGATAGATGGGAGGGGTTGAGGGTAGCTGAAGGATGGGACTGGATGGTGGTCAGAGATAGATGGGAGGGGTTGGGGGTAGCTGAAGGATGGGACTGGATGGTGTTCAGAGATAGATGGGAGGGGTTGAGGGTAGCTGAAGGATGGGACTGGATGGTGTTCAGAGATAGATGGGAGGGGTTGGGGGTAGGCAAAGGCGGGGACTAAAAACAAACATAATGTAATATATACTGTCTGTAAAATATAAATAAACTCAGCAAAAAAAGAAACGTCCCTTTTTCAGTTCCCTGTTCCCTGTGTTCTGCCATGGACAGCGAAGTGCCCGGATCTCAATCCCATTGAGCACGTCTGGGACCTGTTGGATCGGAGGGTGAGGGCTAGGGCCATTCCCCCCAGAAATGTCTGGGAACTTGCAGGTGCCTTGGTGGAAGAGTGGGGTAACATCTCACAGCAAGAACTGAGCAAATCTGGTGCAGTCCATGAGGAGGAGATGCACTGCAGTACTTAATGCAGCTGGTGGCCACACCAGATACTGACTGCTACTTTTGGTTTTGACCCCACTTTGTTCAGGGACACATTATTCAATTTCTGTTAGTCACATGTCTGTGATACTTGTTCAGTTTATGTCTCAGTTATTAAATTTTGTTATGTTCATACAAATATTTACACATGTTGAGTTTGCGGAAAATAAATGCAGTTGACAGTGAGAGGACGTTTCTTTTTTTTCTGAGTTAAGTATTTACAGTTGAAGTCGAAAGATTACATCCACTTAGGTTGGAGTCAATTAAACTTGTTTTTCAACCACTCCACAAATGTCTTGTTAACAAATTATAGTTTTGGCAAGTTGGAGGTGTACCTGTGGATGTTTTTCAAGGCCTACCTTCAAACTCAGTGCCTCTTTGCTTGACATCATGGGAAAATCAAAAGAAATCAGCCAAGATCTTAGAAAAAAATTTGTAGACCTCCACAAGTCTGGGTCATCCTTGGGAGCAATTTCCAAATGCCTGAAGGTACCACATTCATCTGTACAAACAATAGTACACAAGAATAAACCCCATGGGACCACGCTGCCGTCACACCCCTCAGTTTTGCCTCCTAGAGATGAACGTACTTGGTTATTACTGCATTGTCGGAACTAGAAGCACAAGCATTTCGCTACACTCGCATTAACATCTGCTAACCATGTGTATGTGAAAAATAAAATTTGATTTGATTTGACTTTGGTGCGAGAAGTGCAAATCAATCCCAGAACAAAAGCAAAGGACCTTGTGAAGATGCTGGAGGAAACAGGTACAAAAGTATCTAAATCCACAGTAAAACGAGTCCTATATCGACATAAACTGAAAGGCCGCTCAGCAAGGAAGAAGCCACTGCTCTAAAACCGCCATAAAAAAGCCAGACTATGGTTAGCAACTGCACATGAGGACAAAGATCGTACTTTTTGGAGAAATGTCCAATGGTCTGATGAAACAAAAATGGAACTGTTTGGCCATAATGACCATCATTATATTTGGAGGAAAAACGGGGAGGCTTGCAAGCCGAAGAACACCATCCCAATCGTGAAGCACTGGGGTGGCAGCATCATGTTGTGGGGGTGCTTTGCTGCAGGAGGGACTGGTGCACTTCACAAAATAGATGGCATCATGAGGTAGGAAAATGATGTGTATATATTGAAGCAACATCTCAAGACATCAGTCAGGAAGTTAAAGCTTGGTCGCAAATGGGTCTTCCAAATGGACAATGACCTCAAGCATACTTCCAAAGTTGTGTCATAATGGCTTAAGGACAACAAAGTCAAATAATTGGAGTGGCCATCACAAAGCCCTGACCTCAAGCCTATAGAAAATTTGTGGGCAGATCTGAAAAAGCGTGTGTGAACAAGGAGGCCTACAAACCTGACTCAGTTACACCAGCTCTGTCAGGAGGAATGGGCCAAAATTCACCCAATTTATTGTTGGAAGCTTGTGGAAGGCTACCCGAAACGTTTGACCCAAATTAAACAATTTAAAGGCAATGCTACCAAGTACTAATTCAGTGTATGTAAACTTCTGACCCACTGGGAATGTGATGACAGAAATAAAAGTTTAAATATATCTACTATTATTCTGACATTTCACATTTCTTAAAATAAAGTGGTGATCCTAACTGACCTAAAACAGGGAATTTTTACTAGGTTTAAATGTCAGGAATTGTGAACAACTGAGTTTAAATGTATTTGGCTAAGGTGTAGGTAAACTCCCGACTTTTACAGTTAATGTGATAGGATGCCATTTGGGACAAAGTCCATAATAATGGCGTCCTCGAGGAAGAAAATGGGCCGGTGCATTTAGAAATGCCTAAGGTGCATGTAAACTTCCGACTTCTAATGTATAAGCTGTAAGAAGAAGCCTAATTGTTGTTTTCCATTAGTTCATACCAATTGTGCAAGTTCTCCCACTTAAAAAGATGAGAGAGGCCTGTAATTTTCATCATAGGTACACTTCAACTATTTTTAATGAATTTATTTGAAAATTATGGTGGAAAATAAGTGTTTGGTCAATAACAAAAGTTTATCTCAATACTTTGTTATAAACCCTTTGTTGGCAATGACAGAGGTCAAACATTTTCTGTAAGTCTCCACAAGGTTTTCACACACTGTTGCTGGTATTTTGGCCCATTCCTCCATGCAGATCTCCTCTAGAGCAGTGATGTTTTGGGGCTGTTGCTGGGCAACACAGACTTTCAACTCCCTCCAAAGATTTTCTATGGGGTTGAGATCTGGAGACTGGCTAGGCTACTCCAGGACCTTGAAATGCTTCTTACGAAGCCACTCCTTTGTTGCCCAGGCGGTGTGTTTGGGATCATTGTCATGCTGAAAGACCCAGCCACGTTTCATCTTCAATGCCCTTGCTGATGGAAGGAGGTTTTCACTCAAAATCTCACGATACATGGCCCCATTCATTCTTTACTTTACATGGATTGGATCAGTCGTCCTGGTCCCTTTGCAGAAAAACAGCCCCAAAGCATGATGTTTCCACCCCCATGCTTCACAGTAAGTATGGTGTTCTTTGGATGCAAGTCAGAATTCTTTGTCCTCCAAACACGACGAGTTGAGTTTTACCAAAAAGTTATATTTTGGTTTCATCTGACCATATGACATTCTCCCAATCTTCTTCTGGATCATCCAAATGCTCTCTAGCAAACTTCAGACGGGCCTGGACAAGTACTGGCTTAAGCAGGGGGACACGTCTGGCACTGCAGGGTTTGAGTCCCTGGCGGCGTAGTGTGTTACTGATGGTAGGCTTTGTTACTTCCCAGCTCTCTGCAGGTCATTCACTAGGTCCCCCCGTGTGGTAAAAAAAAAGAAGACACCTATACCATGTCAGGAATAGTTGAGCTGAAATTCATTCAATTTTGAGTTTGCATCCCAATATTACACATTATATACATTCCAGAAGACTGAAATATAGCAACACGTGTGACATAGAAACACCATATTTTCGGCGTTATATGTGTTTATTAATTCTGAAAAATATTAATAACATTCCACCCATAATGCCACGAGAGGGGGATGTGGTCATTTGACTGCAGGAAAGGGCTACGAAACACAAGCTGAAAACACAAGCTGCTTACCAAATTAAAAACAATTGCAGCATTAAGTTAAATAGTAAATCAACAGTCTAGCTACAGAATGTATTTCTCTGCCTGGAGTATAGAAAGTTTTTTTAAAAATTTGTAGTCTCGTTCAACCCTCGTACTTTCCCCAATTGCATTTCAGAGCCAGGTTCTGTAGCCAAAGTACTAACTCTCCCTCTTTCCCGAGAGGAAAAAATTACTTGATTTGTCTGTTGAAAAGATATGACCCATAATACCTGCGCACAGTTTTGTTTCTTTCTATCGTGCGTTGGCGGGCCACATTTAACAATCATAAAGCATATCGCCGGCAGTTATAAAACTAGGCAACTCGCGGACGGGACCGTTAAACATTTGTTTAGGCTACACCTTGTTCAGTGGTACCTCCAATAGCTAGCTATAGCTAACAACCTGGGGGCGAGTACAGCAGGACACAACGTTTCAGAACGTTCAGGTAGAAATATGCTATGTAGAACAAACACGCCTCTGTGACATGTTGAATAAGGAACGATGTCGGCTCTGTTCGTTACGTTTCTATCTGCAACGGTCGAGAACGTTTTGCTTGTAGCCTCCTTGGTTTGTGAACTGCTGTGAACTGCTGACTGCTCATATCTTGCAGCTGATTATTGACACGTCAACCAGGATAATGGGGCGGGGCCATTTTTTGACAGTTGTGGTTTTGGTCATCAGTGTCGGCGGCGGTCTCGTCGTCAAAACTAAGACCGTCGCAGAAACAAAGACGGTTCTGCCGAGTTATTGTAGGAAGGAAAGAGAGGAATGGAGAGGGTCTGTGTCTGCACATGTACTCTCACTACTGGTGTCCCCCAGGGCTCGGTTCTAGGCCCTCTCCTCATCTCTCTTTACACCAAAACCTGGGGCGAGTTCAGCAGGACACAACGTTTTAGAACGTCATATCCTCACATGGTCTCTCCTATCATTGCTATGTGGATGACAATTAACTACTTTTCTCCTTCTGACACCCAGGCGGCGACACGCATCTCTGAGTGCCTGGCAGATATCTCAGTTTGGATGTCGGCCCACCACCTCAAGCTCAACCTCGACAAGACGGAGCTGCTCTTCCTCCTAGAGAAGGCCTGCCCGCTCCAAGACCTCTCCGTCACTGTTGACAACTCCACGCTGTCCCAGAATGCAAAGAACCTTGTAGTGCCCCTGGACAACATGCCATCAAACCCCTTGCAACTTATCAGCTCTCAGGGCTGGGCGTCTCTAGCAACTTATCCAGAACACTGCAGCCCGCTCGGTCATTATCTCCCGCTCGTTCATTACCTCCCGCTCGGTCATTATCTCCCGCTCGGTCATTACCTCCCGCTCGGTCATTACCTCCCGCTCGGTCATTACCTCCCGCTCGGTCATTACCTCCCGCTCGGTCATTACCTCCCGCTCTATTTCTGGACATCAGTGTGGCTGAAGCGACTGTGGAACGTTGATAACAATGTCAATGACGCGACCAAGAGATGGAGGTGCAACCCATACGACTTTGGCAATACTTTGTGTCATCATCTGGTGATTCTCTCTCTCTCTGTCTCTCTGTCTCTCTCTCTCTGTCTCTCTCTGTCTCTGTCTCTCTCTCTCTCTCTGTCTCTATCTGTCTCTGTCTCTGTCTCTCTGTCTCTCTCTCTCTCTCTGTCTCTCTGTGTCTCTCTCTCTCTGTCTCGGTCTCTCTCTCTGTCTCTCTCTGTCTCTCTCTCTCTGTCTCTCTCTGTCTCTCTCTCTCTGTCTCTCTCTCTCTCTCTCTCTGTCTCTCTCTCTCTGTCTCTCTCTCTCTGTCTCTCTCTCTCTCATTAGGAATTTACATGGCCAGATAATGGTTAAATATTCGTATATATATGTTTGTCATATTTCTGCTGTTGGGAAGAGAATAGGATGTTAAGCAGAACAAAATAACGTTAGGACAAGTTCTGTATGTTTGTGCACATGGAAGTCAGTGATTAATGTTTACTGTAGGTTAACGAGGCAATACAAATGTGATGTGACTAGAATGGCTCACTGTTTTCATCATTTTGACAATAACTAGACTAAATCATTATATAAAATGAAGAGAATATGTGACTTAAGACTTAATAATATTTTTTTTGACAAAATGACTAAGAATAGACTATATCTAAAAAAAACACAAAAAAAAAAACCTGGTGAGACCAGATGTGACATCCGTCCCATTCATTAAGATAAAGACCCCCCACCCCCCCACCCCAGGGTAGGATGGGTAATGAACTATATTATGTCAAACAGACCAAACAAAGGGAGGAAAAGACATTTCCCTAATATTTGTTGCTACAATGACAACTGAAGAGGTACAAGGTACACTATTCCGCCCCGGGCAAACATGCAGCACTGAAACATCCAGGTGTGGCTAACATAACTGTGTGACGTCATTAGCATTTAGAATAAACTTCTATCGTTTTTTTTATTTAAAAAAAAAACATAACAGACTGCTCTAGTAACATGGTGAGGATCTGTAGCCTTAGGCAACTACAGTGTGTATTATGTCTAGAGGAATGTAGGTTCACAATCTCATGGTACAAGGCAGGCTATATATCCACTGAAGACACGTGTATTTTCATTAGCCATGTTGATCATTCAGACATACAAAACAAGGTTGACGATGAAATGAAGTATGTACCAGTACCCAGAATGAGTAATGAAGGAGATGGGTGATCAAGCTTCCTGGTTGCTCAGTGTCACCTGAGCAGCTCTGTATGGTATCAAACGTTGCTATTACCAAATCAGAGATATTTTATGTGCTGGAGAAGATACCCCCAAAAACACTCTTCTAAATGAAGAGGGGTGGTTATGTGTTTAATCAAAATGTCTCCAATAATAAGTGACAGTAACATGAAGGATAAATAATACCAAACAACATACCTTTATATTGCTAAACACAGATGTTGGTTTCTTCATATCTTTGACACAAATCTCCTTCTGCTGTGAAGAGTAAAAGGGTATCCAGAGAGAGAGACAGAGAGACAGAGAGAGAGAGAGAGAGTCCAGTCCAGTCCAGGGCAGAAGAACTCAGCAGCAGTGACTTTATCTATGTCGAAGAGGTAATAGCTGTCCCACAGTGTTCTACTCTGGTGAGTGTGTCAATGAGCTTTTATGGCTCACAGTGATGTAACGGGGGGGGGGGGGGGGGGCAACTCAGCCCACAACTCCACGCGCGCATTGTTTTGAACGTAATGATGAAAAGACCATATTTGGCACACATGACCTGTTTTTACAGGCGGCAGCGTGGGGATTGTTTTTATTCAACAATAAGAAATGTCTGATGTAATTGTTTGGAGAAATATTTAATACATAATTATAAACAAACAGAGTCAATGTTTTAATATGTATAGTTCAGTTTAAACTTTTTTTTAAAATTGACAATCCAACAAAAGTTCCTGCTTTTTGTTTTTCTACATTTACAGTTCAGCATTTAAAAAAAAAAGTTTGACAGTAGGTTATTTTATAGCCGTTGATACTCATCTTGCCTGTTGCGGATCTGACACACAGGCTAGGGGGGAAAAGTCTGAGTCTACCGCTGACAGACAAGTATCACCGATCTGCTACATTTTTTACCTCCTGTCATCAATGTGAATGACGAATTAGGGAAGTTACTCTTCTGATACTTAGCCGTGAATGTGAGACAGACGCAGGAACACACACCCTCCTCTCCTCACACCCTCCCTCACACCCTCGCTCCCTCCCTCACACCCTCCCTCCCTCCTTGACACACATCCAACAGGAGGTAATAGGTGTTCTGCTGATAAATCACACAAGTCTTTCAAAAAGGTGTCATTATTCCATCAAAGCCAGTTCAAGACTTAGCAGCTGAACACACAGTGGGAACCATGAAAGATCAACCCAGGAAAGGAAGGGCAAGCATAAATAGACTACAATAAATCAACACCACAACACATTTTGTCAACGTACGCTGGGAGGTTGACAAGCATTCACATGACCTCGGCTGACCCATTGTTAGTGATGATGCTAATGGTATTACTACAGAAATCAGCCCTGGCATTACTAAATGCACCGGCCCATTTTCTTCCTCGAGGATGCCATTATTACCCAGATAATGATCCCAGGGTAGACAGGCCCAGTTGGCTAAAAATGGATCAGCTCCTCGTTTTTTTTTGGTGGTGGCGGTGGGTTGGGTCATCCCATCTGGTACACCTGGACATTTTTGAAAAGTTACTGGAATTTTTAAGCCCGAATTCTAACCAATCAAACAGCTGTTTGGGTATTGTGGCATCAACCATTCATAAACAAATTCAACCAATGTATTTTTTACTACAGTGGTGGGGATGTTCTAGGAATGGGTTTCAAAACTGCAAATAAAAGTTAAGACCATCAATGCAAAAGGCTTAGAGAGCATCTGGAAAACTGAAGAGGACATTGTTCTGCAAGTAAGTCCTACAACATTTTCACATTGAGCCCCTCTGAACAACCAAACACTTTTTTTTATTAGGGTACATCCCAAATGGCACCCTATTCCCCATGTAGTGCACTACATTTAACCAGGGGACAGGATGCCATTTGGGACCAACACTAAAAACATTAGATCAGTGTCTTGTTTAGCATCTCAGTCTTTGTCAACCTGGTTTCCTCCACAAATTAGATTTCAGATAAGTTTCCATTACGCCATGTTGAAACAGTGTAGCACATGTCTTGGTTAGTGACTTGATCCTCAGGCGGGTGAATCAAAACATGGGTCTTTGTTCCCCTGCTGTATAACACACAATGTCAACATTGATCCATACGGGGGAGGCATCCCAAATAGCACCCTGTTTCTTGTATAGTGCACTACTGTTGACCAGGGCCCCAGAGGTAAAAAATGGGGCACCATTTCAGACCCACACAGAGTAGTAAAATCATAACTCCACAAAAGGATCTATGGTTTAAACTAATGCTGGGCAGAACATGTTCATCTTGTAGTGACATTCTTGGATAATGAAAGTGTTCTATAGGTAACACATAGCCTGCAGGTATAATGAAGTAATAAGGTCCGGGGGGGGGGGGGGGGGGGCGATATACCACGGCTAAGGGTTGTTCTTAGACACGACGCAAGGCAGAGTATAGTGGCCGTATTCCACAAACCCTGGAGGTGCCTCGATGCTATTATAAACTAGTTAGTAATTAGAGCATTAAAAATAAATGGTTTAGTCATACCTGTGGTATACGGTGTGATATACCAAGGCTGACAGCCAATCAGCATTCAGGGCTCGAACCCAAGCCAGTTTATAATGCTTAAAAACTGGTTAGAAGTATGTATGAGCCTTTATAAACCCTAAATGTTATGTCTCTGTGCCCCCAGTAATACCTCCACAGCCCAAGTTGTGGTTATCAATTACTGTGACTATAATTCAGATTGGTTCTTGGCAGTACAACTGTGAAAGCACTGCTATGCTACTGTACAATATAGCTTTGATGTTCAGGAAACTCCTAAGCACAGTGAGGATCCTGCCAATCAGGCTCTGCACATGTCTTCCTCCTGCACTTCAAACAAACAGGCAAACATGAGGACTTTGTCCCAAATGGGACCAGAAATCAGCCTTGGCATTTCTAAATGCACCGGCCCACTTTCTTCCTCGAGGACGCCATTATTATGGACTTTGTCCCAAATGGCGTCCTATCACATTAACTGTAAAAGTCGGGAGTTTACCTACACTTTAGCCAAATACATTTTAACTCAGTTTTTCACAATTCTTGACTTTTAATCCTAGTAAAAATTCCCTGTTTTAGGTCAGTTAGGATCACCACTTTATTTTAAGAATGTGAAATGTTAGGATAATAGTAGAGAGAATGAGCTTTTTTTCAGCTTTTATTTCTTTCATCACATTCCCAGTGGGTCAGAAGTTTACATAAACAATGCTACCAACTACTAATTGAGTTGTTTGACTTGGGTCAAATGTTTCAGGTAGCCTTCCATAAGCTTCCCACAATAAGTTGGGTGAATTTTGGCCCATTCCTCCTGACAGAGCTGGTGTAACTGAGTCAGGTTTGTAGGCCTCCTTGCTCGCACACATTTTCTATTGGATTGAGGTCAGGGCTTTGTGATGGCCACTCCAATACCTTGACTTTTTAAGACATTTTGCCACAACTTTGGAAGTATGCTTGGGGTCATTGTCCATTTAGAAGACCCATTTGCAACCAAGCTTTAACTTCCTGACTGATGTCTTGAGATGTTGCTTCAATATATCCACATAATTTTCCTTCCTCATGACGCCATCTATTTTGTGAAGCGCACCAGTCCCTCCTGCAGCAAAGCACCCCCACAACATGATGCTGCCACCCCCGGGCTGTTCTTCGGCTTGCAAGCCTCCCCCTTTTTCCTCCAAACATAACAATGGTCATTATGACCAAACAGTTATATCAGACCAGAGGACATTTTTTTCCAGAAAGTACAATCTTTGTCCTCATGTGCAGTTAGAAACCGTAGTCTGGTGTGGATATAGATACTTTTGTACCTGTTCCTCCAGCATCTTCACAAGGTCCTTTGTTGTTGTTCTGGGATTGATTTGCACTTTTCGCACCAAAGTTCGTTCAGCTCTAAGAGACAGAACACATCTCCTTCCTGAGCAGTATGACGGCAGCGTGGTTCCATGGTGTTTATACTTGCGTACGATTGTTTGTACAGATGAACGTGTAGTGTATGTAAACTTCTGACCCACTGGAATTGTGATACAGTGAATTATAAGTGAAATAATTTGTCTGTAAACAATTATTGGGAAAAATGACTTGTGTCAGACACAAAGTAGATGTCCTAACCCACTTGCTAAAACTACAGTTTAACAAGAAATTTGTGAAGTGTTATAAGTTATAATGACTCCAACCTAAGTGTATGTAAACTATCGGCTTCAACTGGATATAGTGCAACTATTGTTGACCAGAGCCTTATGGGTCCAAAGTAGTGTAAAGGGAATATGGGGCATTAGTCTTTTAAACAGAAAGATAGATATACATATAAAAACAGACCACACAAATCAGAACAAATTAGTTTATTTTTTTTGTTGTGTATGAATTCAGTTTACAGATGGGAACAAAAATTCAACATGCAGTGATCCCTGTAGACATCCTACAGGTCTACGACGAGGCCATGTTGGTAGCTCTGGTCCAGGTGCTGCTTGGTGAAGGCTCAGCGTGAGCAAGCAGCACGTAGCGCCTCGGGACCAGAGCTAGCCATGTCGTCGTCAGATTGGCACGTAATTCTGTTTTCACAGTGGATAAGTGTTCTAGTATAAATTCATACTTTGTCATTGTCAAAACAACGTGTGTGGTTGGTAGCTGGGTTTTGTTCTGACACAGAACAGTCAAAAGTTTAAAAAAAACACACAAGAATATTATTCATGACGACAACCCTGTTAGATAAATATCTGGGGGAAATGACTGATAGTGAACTTGATCGTTGCGATTTTCAAAAAGGGGTACAACGGGTAGCTTCCCCAATGATTGGAAACAACTCAGAAACCAATAATTTCCCATCTGGGTATGTAGTGTACTGTAACAGGCCTATATCATCCAGTCTGGTGCACACTACTGGGTAAATGGATGCTGAGGAGATCATGGGATGTGGCGACAACAACAACGTCCTCGGCTATGCTAACGCTCCATTGGCTCCTAAGGAAAAAGGAAAACTAACGTGTGACACAATGTTCAATAGGTCCTTCAGTAGAGATCTGTTGAACTAGAGACATTCCACATGTCATTGTCCAATATAACGTCCAGCAGAGCTGCTTAGGCCTTTGACCCTCCCCCCAAGAGGCCTCTTGTACAAACCTTTAGTTTATCGTACCATGACAGAGTGAACCAGCATGTCTTTAAGTACACAGAAGAAGCCCCATCTGCGGCCCAAATTCCCTACGTAGTGTACTAGGTGAAGATGTGAATTCCCCACTACTATACATGAAGCCACTGGTCTACTGTGGACTCATCCGCTCACTGGTCTACTGTGGACTCATCCGCTCACTGGTCTACTGTGGACTCATCCGCTCACTGGTCTACTGTGGACTCATCCGCTCACTGGTCTACTGTGGACTCATCCGCTCACTGGTCTACTGTGGACTCATCCGCTCACTGAAAACCACAGATCTACAACAATAAATGTACATCTCTTTTCTTAGATAAAAAACAGGAAAAAATGTCTTTACAAACAAGTCCTCAACGTGTAATTGTTAGGAAAATGGTGGCAACAGCTTGTTGGCACATATACGCTTCTTAGGTTCTTCCAAAAGAGGTCACGTCCTTGTGGGTCCACGTTTCATAGTGAGGGTATAGGTCTGTTCAGGAAGCTTGTGAGGTATGCTGGGAAATATGACGACCTCAGAGTATCCATTTGAAGCAAAAATTATAGAAACCTCACTCTGAAAATAAATTCTCATAATAATGAAAGTCTTCTTTCGTTTCTACAAGGCATAAAGGTTTGTAAATGTATTCCTCGTTGTGATTAGTGCTGTCCAGTAACTCCTGGGCCTGCTGGTCCTTCGGGCCTGGTCCGTACAGAAGCCTGGGGCTAGATCTTACACGTATGCCCCCAACGCTGCATGAAACTCAGTCAGACACTGGACCAGCTGCTGGAACTTAGGCCTCTCCTCTGGATCCAGGGCCCAGCAACAGGCCATCACTGCAAACCTACAGACAGACAGAGAATTAGCTGGGTCAGCGAGTGAACCTTCACAAGCCATTTAGGCTCTCATATTGCAACGTGTACCTTGACTCAAACCCCATAAGGACGGCCAAATATGCTCTAAATAGCACAGCATGTACAGAAAAAAAAGTCCCATTCCCATGTCCCGAGGCTATTCAGCACTTGGGTCATCAGAGAAACCAACATCACTATAGCACACTATCAGTCCTGCATCCCTCCATGTCGCCTTCAGTCTTCCCCTTCCTACGCCTTCTATTTGGTGGACACTTTCCAATTCAACAGTCTTTCTGAAGGAAACGTGTGCAGCAGCTCCCCCCAACAACAATCTGATTAGCTTTTCCTCGACTTCCTGTCGGCGGCCGCTCATCCAACTGTAAATCATGGAGTGTTGAAGTGATGAACGTCCCAAATGGCACCCTATTCCCTATATAGTGCACTACTTTAGACCAGGACCCTATGGCACCCTATTCCCTACATAGTGCACTACTTTAGACCATGACCCTATGGCACCCTATTCCCTATATAGTGCACTACTTCAGACCAGGACTCTATGGCACCCCTTTTGAACAGAGCCCATCTAGTCTTGTAGTGGACATAGGTTCTTTCCTCAATTCCTTGCATTCTCATCTACGTCTAAAAATGAAATGCATTGGTGGAAAAGGTCAGAGGGAAGGGACCTTGGTCAAAAGTGCACTATATAGGGAGTAGGGTGCCATTTGGGATTCTGACACAGAAGCCCGTTATGTCTCTTTGTGATTCCTGGCCAGCTCATTCACAGCAGTAGAAAGTCACGCTCCAGCTCCCTGACAGGCTCAGGATGTGGATAAGACTCAGTCTGTAATGAATGACGGTGAGAGACAGCCGCCTAGCCGCCACCGCCTAGCATTTTAATATTTGTAGCTACTTTAAGTAAATATCTTGTAGTAAACTAAATCCAATCGAGAATCTGTGGAATCTGTGGAAAGAACTGAAAACTGCTGTTCACAAATGCTCTCCATCCAACCTCACTGAGCTCGAGCTGTTTTGCAAGGAGGAATGGGAAAAAATGTCAGTCTCTCGATGTGCAAAACTGATAGAGACATACCCCAAGCGACTTACAGCTGTAATCGCAGCAAAAGGTGGCGCTACAAAGTATTAACTTAAGGGGGCTGAATAATTTTGCATGCCCAATTTTTCAGTTTTTGATTTGTTAAAAAAGTTTGAAATATCTAATAAATGTCGTTCCACTTCATGATTGTGTCCCACTTGTTGTTGATTCTTCACAAAAAAATACAGTTTTATATCTTTATGTTTGAAGCCTGAAATGTGGCAAAAGGTCGCAAAGTTCAAGGGGGCCGAATACTTTCGCAAGGCACTGTATATATATACCTACCTACCTACAGTGGGGCAAAAAAGTGTTTAATCAGCCACCAATTGTGCAAGTTCTCCCAACTATGACAGACAAAATGAGGGGGAAAAAATCCAGAAAATCACATTGTAGGATTTTTAATGAATTTATTTGCAAATGATGGTGGAAAATAAGTATTTGGTCACCTACAAACAAGCAAGATTTCTGGCTCTCACAGACCTGTAACTTCTTTAAGAGGCTCCTCTGTCCTCCACTCGTTACCTGTATTAATGGCACCTGTTTGAACTTGTTATCAGTATAAAAGACACCTGTCCACAACCTCAAACAGTCACACTCCAAACTCCACTATGGCCAAGACCAAAGAACTGTCAATGGACACCAGAAACAAAATTGTAGACCTGCACCAGGCTGGGAAGACTGAATCTGCAATAGGTAAGCAGCTTGGTTTGAAGAAATCAACTGTGGGAGCAATTATTATGAAATGGAAGACATACAAGACCACTGATAATCTCCCTCGATCTGGGGCTCCACGCAAGATCTCACCCCGTGGGGTCAAAATGATCACAAGAACGGTGAGCAAAAATTCCCAGAACCACATGGGGGGACCTAGTGAATGACCTGCAGAGAGCTGGGACCAAAGTAACAAAGCCTACCATCAGTAACACACTACGCCGCCAGGGACTCAAATCCTGTAGTGCCAGACGTGTCCCCCTGCTTAAGCCAGTACATGTCCAGGCCCGTCTGAAGTTTGCTAGAGAGCATTTGGATGATCCAGAAGAAGATTGGGAGAATGTCATATGGTCAGATGAAACCAAAATATAACTTTTTGGTAAAAACTCAACTCGTCGTGTTTGGAGGACAAAATATGCTGAGTTGCATCCAAAGAACACCATACCTACTGTGAAGCATGGGGGTGGAATCATCATGCTTTGGGGCTGTTTTTCTGCAAAGGGACCATGACGACTGATCCGTGTAAAGGAAAGAATGAATGGGGCCATGTATCGTGAGATTTTGAGTGAAAACCTCCTTCCATCAGCAAGGGCATTGAAGATGAAACATGGCTGGGTCTTTCAGCATGACAATGATCCCAAACACACCGCCCGGGCAACAAAGGAGTGGCTTCGTAAGAAGCATTTCAAGGTCCTGGAGTGGCCTAGCCAGTCTCCAGATCTCAACCCCATAGAAAAGATTTGGAGGGAGTTGAAAGTCCGTGTTGCCCAGCAACAGCCCCAAAACATCACTGCTCTAGAGGAGATCTGCATGGAGGAAAGGGCCAAAATACCAGCAACAGTGTGTGAAAACCTTGTGAAGACTTACAGAAAACATTTGACCTCTGTCATTGCCAACAAAGGGTATTTAACAAAATATTGAGATAAATAAGTATTTGGTCAATAACAAAAGTTTTCCACCATAATTTGCAAATAAATTAATTAAAAATCCTACAATGTGATTTTCTGGATTTTTTTTCTTCTCATTTTGTCTGTCATAGTTGAAGTGTACCTATGATGAAAATTACAGGCCTCATCTTTTTAAGTGGGAGAACTTGCACAATTGGTGGCTGATTAAACACTTTTTTGCCCCACTGTAGGTAGGTAGGCATATATATGTATATATACACAGGTATGCACGTCAGCTTTGACATCGGTTTTGCGCATTGCAGTTTTAACTAGACATTGGGCCGATGCTGCCGGTCGTCCGATTCCAATATATGCTCACCGATATATCGTGCATATTTTGAATAGAAATGGAATGGTTCATTGGATCAGCCTAAAACTTTGCACATACACTGCTGACATCTAATGGCCATTGTGGCCTTTCTCTTGCATTTCAAAGATGGTACAAAAAAAAATCATGTTTTTTTCCATTATATATTTTCTTCTACCAGATCTAATGTGTTATATTCTCCTACATTCATTTCACATTTCCACGAACTTCAAAGTGTTTCCTTTCAAATGGTATCAGAAATATGCATATCCTTGCTTCAGGTCCTGAGCTACAGGCAGTTAGATTTGGGTATGCCATTTTTGGCAAAAAAATTTAAAAAAGTGGTGGATCCTTAGGTTTTAGCTGCACTAGAATTCTTAAAAAGGCTGCTAAAATTTAAAATATTGTTTATCGGTGTTATTGGCGAGGAAAATATTGGATATCAGTATCGGTGTTTTTGGCGAGGAAAACATTGGATATCAGTATCGGTGTTTTTGGCGAGAAAAACATTGGGTATCGGCCAAAAATGTCATATCAATGCATCCCTAGTGCAAATGAAGCACAAACTTTGTTCGATGCAAAAATTACAATAAGAAGCATTTTAGATCTGCGTTTACAAAAGACAATTTTTTTTATTTTTTAAATCCTGTGTGAAAAATACAGAATTCTGCGTTAATGCTAAGCTTAAGTTGCTAGTTATCAAAGTAAGTGGCTGAATTAATAAGTTGACGGGTTAGCTTTCTGCCGTGTTTGAGACGTCAAAGCCCTTTGGATGAGTTCTCTCTGTAGGCTCTTGATTTCCTTCCGTTTTTTTTCTCCTCTCAGTTCTCGGCAGCCCGCTCCTCCTCCCTCTTCTCCGAGCAGAGCAGGTTGGCCCGTTGCCCCAGCGACTCCAGACACTCCGAGCAGAGCAGGTTGGCCCGTTGCCCTAGCGACTCCAGACACTCCGAGCAGAGCAGGTTGGCCCGTTGCCCTAGCGACTCCAGACACTCCGAGCAGAGCAGGTTGGCCCGTTGCCCTAGCGACTCCAGACACTGCGTGTACACATGCTGCTCCAGAGGCAGACCGGTTCTTCCTTCAGACATGCATGCCTCCCAACTTTGTTCATTCGCTTGTAAATGTTCAAACTCACCAAACATTATATAGGTAGGAGCTACCAAATGTATGTATAACTTTAGGAGCTGGATTGCATATCTTTGAGCACATTAGCATATTTAGCTTGCAGCCTCCATGGAAACTCTCTATTACTTGTGGTAATTCTGTTAACATTGTGGTAAGACGCACAATGGGCTTTTTAGTGTTTCTTTGGCACGCCCTTGTGAACTAAGCCGGTAATACCGTAAATCCCGGGATGAGAGAAGGACGGTATGGACGATATAAACATCTGGCTACCGCCGAACCCTAGTGTGTGAGGCGTCCGGCTAAAGTTGAACTCACCCATTTAGCCGTCTCCCCCTCTGGAGGGTCCAATAGTCAACCCCCCCCCCCCCCCCGGAGGGTCCTATAGTGAACTTTCCATGCTGGACAGTACGTGTGCTTATGTTGATAACGGAGAAGAGAACATGCCATGAGAAGCCATGTCTAAATGATGTTCAATGTTCTGAAGGGAAGCCCTACAGTTAACGGAAAAGCTGGAGATTCAAACTGCCAATTCTCATGAGATACCGTTTACAGAAAATACTTAAAACCAATAAAACTATAGAATTGTCAATTAAAATAACTGATGATCAAACTCAATTAAGACATAAAACAGTCTAAAAGCCCTGTATGCATGTGTTCCAGTCCATTTGGACAGTTTGATTGGCTGTGCTATTGTACTTACAGTTCATCAGGACAGTTTGATTGGCTGTGCTATTGTACTTACAGTTCATCAGGACAGTTTGATTGGCTGTGCTATTGTACTTACAGTTCATCAGGACAGTTGATTGGCTGTGCTATTCTATATCCGTCCTTCAGATAGGCTGCCATCTCGAAAGGGTCGATGTCCACGTAGGGCGTCTGTCCCAAGGTCATCAACTCCCACAGGGTCACACCAAACGCCCACTGAGGAACAGGGACAAGGTTAAAGGTCAAGAGTTAGATGTCCGGGTTAGACACCAATGTCATCAACTCCCACAGGGTCACACCAAACGCCCACTGAGGAACAGGGACAAGGTTAAAAGTCAAGGGTTAGAGGTCCGGGTTAGACAACAAGGTCATCAACTCCCACAGGGTCACACCAAACGCCCACTGAGGAACAGGGACAAGGTTAAAGGTCAAGGGTTAGAGGTCCGGGTTAGACAACAAGGTCATCAACTCCCACAGGGTCACACCAAACACCCACTGAGGAACAGGGACAAGGTTAAAGGTCAAGGGATAGAGGTCCGGGTTAGACAACAAGGTCATCAACTCCCACAGGGTCACACCAAACACCCACTGAGGAACAGGGACAAGGTTAAAGGTCAAGGGTTAGACAACAAGATCATCAACTCCCACAGGGTCACACCAAACACCCACTGAGGAACAGGGACAAGGTTAAAGGTCAAGGGTTAGAGGTCCGGGTTAGACAACAAGGTCATCAACTCCCACAGGGGTCACACCAAACACCCACTGAGGAACAGGGACAAGGTTAAAGGTCAAGGGTTAGACAACAAGATCATCAACTCCCACAGGGTCACACCAAACGCCCACTGAGGAATCGGGACAAGGTTAAAGGTCAAGGGTTAGAGGTCAGATCACAAGGCAGAACGGCCCAAAGGAATGAGAGTCTTCTCTCGTTCTATAAATTGTATTTATTTCAGACGGACAGCTTTTGATATGACCAACAAGACAGGTTGACAGACACACACTAAAATAATATCTAGGACGAATAAAGGAACGTTTGTGTTCAATCTCTTGACCTTGAGGTTGTCTCTGCGTAGCATTAGCTACATGCAGGCTAAAACAACACAACATGTGACAGATGGGGGTTTAATCAGGGAAACCTTTAGGAACAACGCTCTCTATTATGTTCAAGAAATGTGTTAAATTAAGGCCAAGGTCTGTCAGTGTGAGATCGGTGTCAGGGAAGGTTGTGTTCGGTTCAGCCAATGGCTGAACGAAGCATTCCACTGACACAATGCAAGGAAATTTAGCTGAAAATGTACACCCAACATAGTTCCTACAAGTTTTGATAAGGGCTTGAAAGCTGGACCACATGGTGCTTGAGAACAGCAATTTATCAAAACCATTTTAGGTAGTGTCTGCAACTCCCAAACAAACTGAATCCAACTTTAGCTTTTTAATCCATTTCCTATTTCCAAAGAACAGAACATGATAAGATTATTCATACAGACTAATAATATATATATATTTAAAAAAAAACATGATTTAGGTTTTGGAACCAAGTCAACGATTCAATCATCAGTCATCACCAGAAGATTAGCCAGTGTTCTACAAAGACAATATAGCAACACAAAACAGAAGCTATTCAGACTTGATTCACAATGAGAGTTGAACACGAACCAGAAGCTATTCAGACTTGATTCACAATGAGAGTTGAACACGAACCAGAAGCTATTCAGACTTGATTCACAATGAGAGTTGAACACGAACCAGAAGGTATTCAGACTTGATTCACAATGAGAGTTGAACACGAACCAGAAGCTATTCAGACTTGATTCACAATGAGAGTTGAACACGAACCAGAAGCTATTCAGACTTGATTCACAATGGGAGTTGAACACGAACCAGAAGCTATTCAGACTTGATTCACAATGAGAGTTGAACACGAACCAGAAGCTATTCAGACTTGATTCACAATGGGAGTTGAACACGAACCAGAAGCTATTCAGACTTGATTCACAATGAGAGTTGAACACGAACCAGAAGGTTCACACATTGACATCAATGAAAGCTTTAGGAGAAAGTCTGAGTCTGAAAATCATTCTTGCCATTAGGATCCCTGGAGTCATCAAGCCCTACATGGGTGACTACGGTTCATTAACAGTAAGTGTGGGGCTGACTGGCTGGGTGTGTGTGCGTGTGGCTGACTGGCTGGGTGTGTATGCGTGTGGCAGGGGTGAGGGAGGCAGGGGTGAGGAGGGGGGAGGCAGGGGTGAGGAGGGGGGGAGGCAGGGTGAGGGGGGAGGGAGGGAGGGGGGGTGAGGACTGGGAGGGAGGGGAAGTGAGGGAGGGGTGAGGACTGGGTGAGGACTGGGAGGGAGGGGTGAGGACTGGGTGAGGACTGGGAGGGAGGGGTGAGGAGGAGGGAGGGAGGCAGGGGTGAGGAGGACAGAATGAGAGAGGAGAGAACAGAATGAGAGAGGAGAGAACAGAATGAGAGAGGAGAGAACAGAATGAGAGAGGAGAGAACAGAATGAGAGAGGAGAGAACAGAATGAGAGAGGAGAGAACAGAATGAGAGAGGAGAGAACAGAATGAGAGGAGAGAACAGAATGAGAGGAGAGAACAGAATGAGACGAGAGAACAGAATGAGACGAGAGGAGAGAACAGAATGAGAGGAGAGGAGAGAACAGAATGAGAGGAGAGGAGAGAACAGAATGAGAGGAGAGGAGAGAACAGAATGAGAGGAGAGGAGAGAACAGAATGAGAGGAGAGGAGAGAACAGAATGAGAGGAGAGAACAGAATGAGAGGAGAGAACAGAATGAGAGGAGAGAACAGAATGAGAAGAGAGAACAGAATGAGAAGAGAGAACAGAATGAGAAGAGAGAACAGAATGACAAGAGAGAACAGAATGAGAAGAGAGGAGAGAACAGAATGAGAAGAGAGGAGAGAACAGAATGAGAGAGGAGAGAACAGAATGAGAGGAGAGAACAGAATGAGAGGAGAGGAGAGAACAGAATGAGAGGAGAGAACAGAATGAGAGGAGAGGAGAGAACAGAATGAGAGGAGAGGAGAGAACAGAATGAGAGGAGAGGAGAGAACAGAATGAGAGGAGAGGAGCGCCATGGAGGACTTCCTGCCTGTCTACAGCGTCTCCTCTCACCTCCTACCGCAGCTGAGCGTGTGTGTAACTGTGTGTCTGTAACGTGTGTGCAACGTGTAAGTGTGTGTGTGTAACGTGTAAGTGTGTGTGTAACGTGTAAGTGTGTGTGTGTAACGTGTAACGTGTAAGTGTGTGTGTGTGTGTAACGTGTCAGTGTGTGTGTGTGTGTAACGTGTCAGTGTGTGTGTGTGTGTAACGTGTCAGTGTGTGTGTGTGTGTGTAACGTGTCAGTGTGTGTGTGTGTAACGTGTCAGTGTGTGTGTGTGTAACGTGTCAGTGTGTGTGTGTGTAACGTGTCAGTGTGTGTGTGTGTGTAACGTGTCAGTGTGTGTGTGTGTGTAACGTGTCAGTGTGTGTGTGTGTGTAACGTGTAAGTGTGTGTGTGTAACGTGTAAGTGTGTGTGTGTGTGTGTGTGTGTGTGTGTGTGTGTGTGTGTGTGTCCTCACCACATCACTAGCACTAGAGAAGTCATGGTTGAGCAGGCTCTCCAGGGCCATCCAGCGGACCGGTCTGTTCTCGTTGTCTCCCAGACAGTGGTAGTCCATAGGGAACAGGTCTCTGGACAGGGCGTTGTCACAGATCTTCACCTGCATGCTGTCGTCAATACTGTCAGAGGAAGAGAGGGAGAGGACAGGGTCACGGGGAGGAGAGGACAGGGGCACGGAAGGGAGAGGACAGGGTCACGGGGAGGAGAGGACAGGGTCACGGGGGGGAGAGGACAGGGTCACAGAGGAGGGGGGGGAGAGGACAGGGTCACAGAGGAGGGGGGGTAGAGGACAGGGTCACAGAGGAGGGGGGGTAGAGGACAGGGTCACAGAGAGGGGAAAAGTATTAAAAAGATACGCTACAGTCACAAGACACAGGCCTCCTAATTGTCCCTAGAATTTCTAAGCAAACAGCTGGAGGCAGGGCTTTCTCCTATAGAGCTCCATTTATATGGAATGGTCTGCCGACCCATGTGAGAGACGCAGACTCGGTCTGGACCTTTAAGTCTTTACTGAAGACTCATCTCTTCAGTAGGTCCTATGATTGAGTGTAGTCTGGCCCAGGAGTGTGAAGGTGAACGGAAAGGCTCTGGAGCAACGAACCGCCCTTGCTGTCTCTGCCTGGCCAGTTCCCCTCTCTCCACTGGGATTCTCTGCCTCTAACCCTATTACAGAGGCTGAGTCACTGGCTTACTGGTGCTCTTTCATCCCTAGGAGGGGTGCGTCGCTTGAGTGGGTTGAGTCACTGACATTATCTTCCTGTCTGGGTTGGCGCCTCCCCTTGGGTTCGTGCCATGGTGGAAATCTTTGTTGGCACCCTTGTCTCAGGATGGTAAGTTGGTGGTTGAAGATATCCCTTCCTGTTTGGCCCTTTCCTGACCCCTCCTGTCTCAGCCTCCAGTATGTATGCTGCAGTAGTTTGTGTCGGGGGGCTAGGGTCAGTCTGTTATATCTGGAGTATTTCTCCTGTCTTATCCGGTGTCCTGTGTGAATTTAAATATGCTCTCTCTAATTCTCTTTCTCTTTCTTTCTCTCCGAGAACCTGATGACCTGATGAACATGATGACTCCTTGCTGTCCCCAGTCCACCTGGCCGTGCTGCTGCTCCAGTTTCAACTGTTCTGCCTTATTATTATTTGACCATGCTGGTCATTTATGAACATTTGAACATCTTGGCCATGTTCTGTTATAATCTCCACCTGGCACAGCCAGAAGAGGACTGGCCACCCCACATAGCCTGGTTCCTCTCTAGGTTTCTTCCTAGGTTTTGGCCTTTCTAGGGAGTTTTTCCTAGCCACCGTGCTTCTACACCTGCATTGCTTGCTGTTTGGGGTTTTAGTCTGGGTTTCTGTACAGCACTTTGAGATATCAGCTGATGTACGAAGGGCTTTATAAATACATTTGATTGATTGAATGATTGATTGATCAATCAGATTTTTTTTTAGCAGAAATTCCTTCTGGAACGTGAACTTTCATGTGCCTTAACAAACTTGTATACTATCTTTAAATACGAATAAAATTGTTAAAATGACGAGCCTTGTTGGGTTAAGCCACAGAAAAAGCCAGCAGTCGTCCCACTAGCCATGATTGGCTGAGATAATGAGTGGGCTGGACCTGCCGAGAGAAGAGTTTAGATTTGGTCTGCCATACAGAAGGCTTCTGTCTATGTTGGTAATCCTGTGCGGCTTTAAAAAAAAGTATTGTGTTGAGGATAACTGTCCACTATCTGGAGGATCACGTTTTGAAAATCAGCGGAATTCGAGTCTGATACCTAAAGAGACGGAGAAAACACCTGTCTCCGGATTATTGCCCAAAAGTATTAGCAGTTGAGCTGAGCAGGGTGATAAGATACTCACACACAGTTCCTGGCGGCCAGGTCTTTGTGGATGACCTCTCTCCTGGCCAGGTAGCTCATCCCACATGCGATCTGGATCGCCATGTGGACCAAGTCCTGCTGAGAGACTGCCTAGAAAGACAGGAAGAGAAACTAAACATGAGAGTGAAGGGGGAGAAAGAGAGCGCAACAGAGTGAGAGAGAGAGGGGGGAAGAGAGCACAGAGTGAGAGAGAGGGGGGGGGGAAGAGAGCACAACAGAGAGCGAGAGAGAGAGAGAGAGGGGGGGAAGAGAGCACAACAGAGAGAGAGAGAGAGAGAGAGAGGGGGGGGAAGAGAGCACAACAGAGAGAGAGAGAGAGAGAGAGAGGGGGGGGGGAAGAGAGCACAACAGAGAGAGAGAGAGAGAGGGGGGGAAGAGAGCACAGAGAGAGAGAGAGGGGGGGGGGGAAGAGAGCACAGAGAGAGAGAGCGAGAGAGAGAGAGAGAGAGAGAGGGGGGGGGAAGAGAGCACAGAGAGAGAGCGAGAGAGAGAGAGAGAGAGAGAGTGGGGGGGAAGAGAGCACAACAGAGAGAGAGAGTGGGGGGGGAGAGAGAGAGGGGGGGAAGAGAGCACAACAACCAAGGAGGGCCTACAGCAGCACCTAGATCTTATGCACAGATTCTGTCAGACCTGGGCCCTGACAGTAAATCTCAGTAAGACCAAAATAATGGTGTTCCAAAAAAGGTCCAGTCACCAGGACCACAAATACAAATTCCATCTAGACACCGTTGCCCTAGAGCACACAAAAAACTATACATACCTTGGCCTAAACATCAGCGCCACAGGTAACTTCCACAAAGCTGTGAACGATCTGAGAGACAAGGCAAGAAGGGCATTCTATGCCATCAAAAGAAACATAAATTTCAACATACCAATTAGGATTTGGCTAAAAATACTTGAATCAGTCATAGAGCCCATTGCCCTTTATGGTTGTGAGGTCTGGGGTCCGCTCACCAACCAAGACTTCACAAAATGGGACAAACACCAAATTGAGACTCTGCACGCAGAATTCTGCAAAAATATCCTCCGTGTACAACGTAGAACACCAAATAATGCATGCAGAGCAGAATTAGGCCGATACCCACGTAATTATCAAAATCCAGAAAAGAGCCGTTAAATTCTACAACCACCTTAAAGGAAGTGATTCCCAAACCTTCCATAACAAAGCCATCACCTACAGAGAGATGAACCTGGAGAAGAGTCCCCTAAGCAAGCTGGTCCTGGGGCTCTGTTCACAAACACAAACACACCCTACAGAGCCCCAGGACAACAGCACAATTAGACCAAACCAAATCATGAGAAAACAAAAAGATAATTACTTGACACATTGGAAAGAATTAACAAAAAAACAGAGCAAACTAGAATGCTATTTGGCCCTAAACAGAGAGTACACAGCGGCAGAATACCTGACCACTGTGACTGACCCAAACTTAAGGAAAGCTTTGACTATGTACAGACTCAGTGAGCATAGCCTTGCTATTGAGAAAGGCCGCCGTAGGCAGACATGGCTCTCAAGAGAAGACAGGCTATGTGCAAACTGCCCACAAAATGAGGTGGAAACTGAGCTGCACTTCCTAACCTCCTGCCCAATGTATGACCATATTAGAGAGACATATTTCCCTCAGATTACACAGATCCACAAAGAATTCGAAAACAAATCCAATTTTGAAAAACTCCCATTTCTACTGGGTGAAATTCCACAGTGTGCCATCACAGCAGCAAGATTTGTGACCTGTTGCCACGAGAAAAGGGCAACCAGTGAAGAACACACACCATTGTAAATACAACCCATATTTATGCTTATTTATTTTATCTTGTGTCCTTTAACCATTTGTACATTGTTAAAACACTGTATATATATATATATATATATATATATATATATATATATATATATATATATAATATGACATTTGTAATGTCTTTACTGTTTTGAAACCTCTGTATGTGTAATGTTTACTGTTAATTTTTGTTGTTTTTCACTTTATATATTCACTTTGTATGTTGTCTACCTCACTTGCTTTGGCAATGTTAACACATGTTTCCCATGCCAATAAAGCCCTTGAATTGAATTGAATTGAATTGAGAGAGAGGGGGGGAGAGGGAGGGGAAGAGAGAGAGGGGGGAGAGAGGGGGAGAGAGGGGGAGAGAGGGGGGGGGGGGGGGGAGAAGAGAGAGAGGGGGAAGAGAGCACAACAGAGAGAGGGGGGGAAGAGAGCACAACAGAGAGAGGGGGGGAAGAGAGCACAACAGAGAGAGAGGGGGAAGAGAGCACAACAGAGAGAGGGGGGGAAGATAGCACAACAGAGAGAGGGGGGGAAGAGAGGGGGGAAGAGAGAGGGGGGAAGAAAGCACAACAGAGAGAGGGGGGGAAGAGAGGGGGGGAAGAGAGAGGGGGGAAGAAAGCACAACAGAGAGAGGGGGGGAAGAAAGCACAACAGAGAGAGGGGGGGAAGAAAGCACAACAGAGAGAGGGGGGGGGGGGGGGGGGAGAAAGCACAACAGAGAGAGGGGGGGAAGAAAGCACAACAGAGAGAAGGAGGGGTGGGGGGGGTGGATATTCAGAGAAGTAGCCTGGTTGGTGATGTTTACCATTTCACCAATGAGATAAAACATGATAATGGCTTGCATCACTGTAGTAGGACATATCTGACAGGCACTTATCAGATTCCACAAGATAAAGACTGTATAACAACTAGGAAACTAGTATTGTAACTATTAAGTTTCACAGACAGGACAGAGGGCCAAATAGTCTGTGCAGGAGAAAAATTATTTGTTTGGTTTTTGAGGGCCCCAAGAGACAGGCCTGAAGGACCCCTGATTAATACAGACACAGAGGTTGCATCCCAAAAGGACCATAGGCTCTGATAATGACTACCTACTAGCTTTGTAGTGCACTTGGGACACACTGAAAGTAAGAGACAATCTAGTGAGACACGAGGAACCATAAGTTTGCTTCAGTACCATCCTGTTATCTGTCTAATTAGCCCAGATGGCTTGATTTCTGAGCTGAGATCATGACGCTAATCACTGTGGCTTAGCCTAGCGGTATGTACATAAACAGCATATCATGATGCTAATCACTGTGGCTTAGCCTAGCGGGATGTACATAAACAGCATATCATGACGCTAATCACTGTGGCTTAGCCTAGCGGGATGTACATAAACAGCATATCATGATGCTGATCACTGTGGCTTAGCCTAGCGGGATGTACATAAACATCTTGTGTTTAAAATGGAAAGGTGACAGAGAACTAGCCGATGGATGACATGCTGTGTGAACCAAAGAGAGAAGAGGATGGATGACATGCTCTGTGAGCCGAACAGAGAGAGAAGAGGATGGATGACATGCTGTGTGAACCAAAGAGAGAGAGAAGAGGATGGATGATATGCTGTGTGAACCAAAGAGAGAGAGAGAAGAGGATGGATGGCATGCTGTGTGAACCAAAGAGAGAAGAGGATGGATGACATGCTGTGTGAACCAGAGAGAGAAGAGGATGGATGGCATGCTGTGTGAACCAAAGAGAGAAGAGGATGGATGACATGCTGTGTGAACCAGAGAGAGAAGAGGATGGATGGCATGCTGTGTGAACCAGAGAGAGAAGAGGATGGATGACATGCTGTGTGAACCAGAGAGAGAAGAGGATGGATGGCATGCTGTGTGAACCAAAGAGAGAAGAGGATGGATGACATGCTGTGTGAGCCAGAGAGAGAAGAGGATGGATGACATGCTGTGTGAGCCAGAGAGAGAAGAGGATGGATGACATGCTGTGTGAACCAGAGAGATAGAAGAGGATGGATGACATGCTGTGTGAACCAGAGAGAGAGAGAAGAGGATGGATGACATGCTGTGTGAACCAGAGAGAGAAGAGGATGGATGACATGCTGTGTGACCCAGAGAGAGAGAGAGAAGAGGATGGATGACATGCTGTGTGATAGAGAGAGAGAGAGAAGAGGATGGATGACATGCTGTGTGAACCAGAGAGAGAGAAGAGGATTGATGACATGCTGTGTGAACCAAAGAGAGCGAGAAGAGGATGGATGACATGCTGTGTGAACCAGAGAGAGAGAGAAGAGGATGGATGACATGCTGTGTGAACCAGAGAGAGAGAGAAGAGGATGGATGACATGCTGTGTGACCCAGAGAGAGAGAAGAGGATGGAGGACATGCTGTGTGAACCAGAGAGAGAAGAAGATGGATGACATGCTGTGTGAACCAGAGAGAGAAGAGGATGGATGACATGCTGTGTGAACCAAACAGAGAGAAGAGGATGGATGACATGCTGTATGAACCAAAGAGAGAGAGAAGAGGATGGATGACATGCTGTGTGAACCAGAGAGAGAAGAGGATGGATGACATGCTGTGTGAACCAGAGAGAGAGAAGAGGATAGATGACATGCTGTGTGAACCAAAGAGAGCGAGAAGAGGATGGATGACATGCTGTGTGAACCAGAGAGAGAGAGAAGAGGATGGATGACATGCTGTGTGAACCAGAGAGAGAGAGAGAAGAGGATGGATGGCATGCTGTGTGAACCAAAGAGAGAAGAGGATGGATGACATGCTGTGTGAGCCAGAGAGAGAAGAGGATGGATGACATGCTGTGTGAGCCAGAGAGAGAAGAGGATGGATGACATGCTGTGTGAACCAGAGAGATAGAAGAGGATGGATGACATGCTGTGTGAACCAGAGAGAGAGAGAAGAGGATGGATGACATGCTGTGTGAACCAAAGAGAGAGAGAAGAGGATGGATGACATGCTGTGTGAACCAGAGAGAGAGAGAAGAGGATGGATGACATGCTGTGTGAACCAGAGAGAGAGAAGAGGATAGATGACATGCTGTGTGAACCAAAGAGAGCGAGAAGAGGATGGATGACATGCTGTGTGAACCAGAGAGAGAGAGAAGAGGATGGATGACATGCTGTGTGAACCAGAGAGAGAGAGCAGAGGATGGATGACATGCTGTGTGACCCAGAGAGAGAGGAGGATGGATGACATGCTGTGTGAACCAGAGAGAGAGAAGAGGATGGAGGACATGCTGTGTGAACCAGAGAGAGAAGAAGATGGATGACATGCTGTGTGAACCAGAGAGAGAAGAGGATGGATGACATGCTGTGTGAACCAAACAGAGAGAAGAGGATGGATGACATGCTGTATGAACCAAAGAGAGAGAGAAGAGGATGGATGACATGCTGTGTGAACCAGAGAGAGAAGAGGATGGATGACATGCTGTGTGAACCAGAGAGAGAGAAGAGGATAGATGACATGCTGTGTGAACCAAAGAGAGCGAGAAGAGGATGGATGACATGCTGTGTGAACCAGAGAGAGAGAGAAGAGGATGGATGACATGCTGTGTGAACCAGAGAGAGAGAGAAGAGGATGGATGACATGCTGTGTGACCCAGAGAGAGAGAAGAGGATGGAGGACATGCTGTGTGAACCAGAGAGAGAAGAAGATGGATGACATGCTGTGTGAACCAGAGAGAGAAGAGGATGGATGACATGCTGTGTGAACCAAACAGAGAGAAGAGGATGGATGACATGCTGTATGAACCAAAGAGAGAGAGAAGAGGATGGATGACATGCTGTGTGAACCAGAGAGAGAAGAGGATGGATGACATGCTGTGTGAACCAGAGAGAGAAGATGGATGACATGCTGTGTGAACCAGAGAGAGAAGATGGATGACATGCTGTGTGAACCAGAGAGAGAAGAGGATGGATGACATGCTGTGTGAACCAGAGAGAGATGAGGATGGATGACATGCTGTGTGAACCAGAGAGATGAGGATGGATGACATTCTGTGTGAACCAGAGAGAGAGAGAAGAGGATGATGACATGCTGTGTGAACCAGAGAGAGAGAAGCGGATGGATGACATGCTGTGTGAACCAGAGAGAGAAGAGGATGGATGACATGCTGTGTGAGCCGATTCCCCTGAAGAGTGAAAGAGAGCACCTGATGTACACCATCAGGGTTTTAACATAACCCCGACACTGTGTCCCAAATTGCACACTATTCCCCATAGGGCCCTGGTCAAATGTAGTGCACTACATAGGGAATAGGGTGCCATCTCAGCCCGAGTCAGACACACTGCTGGGGTGAGATGCATTGTGGGCCAGGGGGCTGGTTCTGATGGACACAGCAGAGATTGCCAGCTGTCAAACACACACACACACACACACACACACGGAAGAGATTTACAGCTGTTTAATGTTCTGTGTTCTGATCTGTCAGCGTGACTCAACTCGTATTAAATTGGACCCTTTGTGTTAGGGAATAAGACACCAGCGCCTTGCAACATTGTAACGTGATTAAACCTAGAACACACATACATATATATCTATATAAATAAACACACAACATTATAAACGGGGTTGTTCGAGCCTGAATGCTGATTAGCTCACAGCCGTTGTATCAGACGGTATACCACAGGTATAACAAAACATTTGTTTTTACTGCACTAATTACATTGGTACCAAGTTCATAATAACAATAAGGCACCTCTCTCTCTCTACACACACAATAGCACGGTCAGATCCATATTGACACAGTAAAGGATTTTTTCCATATTTTGTTACAGCCTTATTCTAAAATGAATAAAATAAATTACAAATATTTAGCAATCTACACACAATGCCCCATAATGACATCACAATGCCCCATAATGACATCACAATGCCCCATAATGACAAAGCCAAAACAGGTTTAGAAATGTTTGCGAATGTATAAAAACAGAACTACTTTATTTACACCATTTATATAAGTATTAAGACCCTTTTTCTATGAGACTCGAAATTAATTCAATTGTTTTTACCCCTCAATACACCATAATGACAAAGAAAAAACTGGATTTTAGATTTTTTTTTAACATTTATTAAAAATAATCTAAAACCAAAATATCACATTTACTTAAGTATTCAGACCCTTTACTCAGAACTTTGATGAAGCACCTTTGGCAGCGATTACAGCCTCGAGTCTTCTTGGGTATGACGCTACAAGCTTGGCACACCTGTATTTGGGGAGTTTCTCCCATTCTTCTCTGCAGATCCTCTCAAACTCTGTCAGGTTGGATGAGGAGCGTCGCTGTACAGCTATTCTCAGGTCTCTCCAGAGATGTTCGATCAGGTAGAAGTCCGGGCTCTGGCTGGGCCACTCAAGGACATTCAGAGACTTCTTCCGAAGCCACTCGTACATTGTCCACTCCTGGCTGTGTGTTTAGGGTCATTGTCCTGTTGGAAGGTGAACCTTCACCCCAGTCTGAGGTCCTGAGCAGGTTTTCGTCAAGGATCTCTCTGAACTTTTCTCAGTTCATCTTTCCCTCGATCCTGACTAGTCTCCCAGTCCCTGCCGCTGAAAAACATCCCCACAGCATGATGCTGCCACCACCATGCTTCACCGTAGGGATGGAGCCAGGTTTCCTCCAGACGTGACACTTGGCATTCAGGCCAAAGAGTTCCATCTTGGTTTCATCAGACCAGAGAATCTTGTTTCTCATGGTCAGAGTCCTTTAGGTGTCTTTTAGCAAACTCCAAGCAGGCTGTCATGTGCCTTTTACTGACGAGTGGCTTCTGTCTTGCCACTCTACCAGAAAAGCCTGATCGGTGGAGTGCTGCAGAGATGGTTGTCCTTCTGGAAGGTTCTCCAATCTCCACAAAGGAACTCTGGCGCTTTGTCAGTGACCATTGGGTTCTTGGTCACCTCCCTGACCAAGACCTTTCTCCCCTGATTGATCAGTTTGGCCAGGCGGCCAGCTCTAGTCTTGGGGGTTCCAAACTTACATTTAAGAATGATGGAGGCCACTGTGTTAATGGGACCTTCGATGCTGCCGACATTGTTGGTACACTTCCCCAGATCTGTGACTTAACACAATCTTGTCATCTCGGGAGCTCTATGGACAATTCCTTCGACCTCATGGCTTGGTTTTTGCTCTGACATGCACTGTCAACTGTGGGACCTTATATAGACAGGTGTGTGCCTTTCTAAATCATGTCCAATCAATTGAATTTACCACAGGTGGACTCCTATCAAGTTGTAGAAACATCTCAAGGATGATCAATGGAAACAGGACTTACATGAGCTCAATTTAGAGTCTCATAGCAAAGGGTCTGAATACTTATGTCAATAAGTTGGTTCTGTTTGATATATTTTCTCCCCAATTTTGATCCTTGTCTAATCGCTGAAACTCCCCAACGGGCTCGAAGGTCGAGTCACGCATTCTCCGAAACATGACCTGCCAAACAACTCTTAACACCCACCAGCTTAACCCGGAAGCACCAATGCGTCGGCCAAACCCTCCCCTAACCTGGACGATGCTGGGTCAAATTGTGCACCGCCCTTTGAGATACAACCTCAGTCTCCCTCTCCTGATCATGGCCAGTATGGAACAGCCCGGGTCTTTCGCTACAGACCGGCAAAACGCTACGCTACAGACCGGCAAAACGCTACGCTACAGACCGGCAAAACGCTACGCTACAGACCGGCAAAACGCTACGCTACAGACCGGCAAAACGCTACGCTACAGACCGGCAAAACGCTACGCTACAGACCGGCAAAACGCTACGCTACAGACCGGCAAAACGCTACGCTACAGACCGGCAAAACGCTACGCTACAGACCGGCAAAACGCTACGCTACAGACCGGCATAACCCTACGCTACAGACCGGCATTACGCTACAGACCGGCATTGCGCTACAGACCGGCATTGCGCTACAGACCGGCATTGCGCTACAGACCGGCATTGCGCTACAGACCGGCATTGCGCTACAGACCGGCATTGCGCTACAGACCGGCATTGCGCTACAGACCGGCATTGCGCTACAGACCGGCATTGCGCTACAGACCGGCATTGCGCTACAGACCGGCATTGCGCTACAGACCGGCATTGCGCTACAGACCGGCATTGCGCTACAGACCGGCATTGCGCTACAGACCGGCATTGCGCTACAGACCGGCATTGCGCTACAGACCGGCATTGCGCTACAGACCGGCATTACGCTACAGACTGGCATTACGCTACAGACTGGCATTACGCTACAGACTGGTATAACGCTACGCTCCCTTACGCGCTTTCCAGACACTTTAGGGTGCCTCCCAAACGGCAACCTAATTCCCTATAGTGTTCTGGTCTAAAGCAGTGCACTATGTATAGGGAATAGGGTGCCATAGTGTTTTGGTCTGAAGTAGTGCACTATGTAAAGGAATAGGGTGCCATAGTGTTTTGGTCTGAAGTAGTGCACTATATAGGGAATAGGGTGCCATAGTGTTTTGGTCTGAAGTAGTGCACTATATAGGGAATAGGGTGCCATAGTGTTTTGGTCTGAAGTAGTGCACTATATAGGGAATAGGGTGCCATAGTGTTTTGGTCTGAAGTAGTGCACTATATAGGGAATAGGGTGCCATAGTGTTTTGGTCTGAAGTAGTGCACTATATAGGGAATAGGGTGCCATAGTGTTTTGGTCTGAAGCAGTGCACTATATAGGGAATAGGGTGCCATTTGAGATACAACCTCAGTCTCCCTCTAAAATTACAAAAATGATTTATGTCTACATGTTTATTAAGACAGCAAGAGAAACATTTTTTTTTATAAGTATGTCTTTGTTAGGCCCCTACAAATCGCCTAAAGTATATTTTGAGAGGATGGGTGAGAATTAAAGCGGCGTGTGGTGTGTTATCCCAGAGGAAGTTCTCTTCACTGGTATTGAGCAGCAAGCTTCGTCTTGTGATGGAAAATTAGTCGGTCGTTTTTTTCTCTCTTTCTGCTGCACCTTAAACAAGGCTTCTCCTTCTTATTTTAAAAGTGGTGTGTGTGTCTGTGTGTGTGTGTGTGTGTCTGTGTGCTTCGAGAGTGTCTCGGTTCAAGGCTGATTGATTGGTTGGATTTACATTACAGGCATCTCAGAGAACGCCTACGCCAAGTGGATCAAACGACCCCTGGGGTTACCCAGCACAATGAGGTGATTGTCTCTTCATGGGAAACACAGTCTCTGCCCTGAGCCACAGATTAAAGGGGAGCTTAGCAATTCGGGGGAAAAAAATCTAATTTCCCCAGAGTCAGAAGAACTCGTGGATACCATTTTAAAATGTCTCTGCGTGCAGTTTGAAGGAAGTTGCTAATTAGCATTAGCGCAAATGCTAACTAGGGTTAGCACAAAGAGCTGTTCCCATAGACGTCCAGTCATTGCGTTAGTGCTAGTTAGCATTCGGCGAAGTAGACAACAGGGCAAAAATCTTGGAAATATCCCTTTAGAAAACACTGCATTTTAAAAAAACCCTGAGAGATATTTTACAGGTCTGGGTATCGGTTGTTGTCAAACTGGTATTTAAGTGCCTATTGCTATAAAACACTATTGTTCTGTGTTAACACTATTACAGAGTTAGGGGGGACGGGGGGGACAGGTGAAATGCTAAGGCGGGAAGAGAATGTCTGAACGGTGGGTTGTAGAAGCAACATACAATCAGTTATACATCAAGGATCCAGACTTCCATCTCCCAGCCTACGATTTGGTCGCCCCCCCTGCCCCCCCCCCCCAAAAAAATGTTTGTCGTCGTCACGAAAATAATTTCTAAAGTCGTACAGTGATTTATTAAGACGTGTAATAGACTCCTGAGATGTTATTCAAGAAAATACATTTCTGCTTCGATTAAATAATGTATGACTCGGGCCATTTTTATATGCAAGCTAATCCAGTGATTCTTACATAGACAATAGACTACTGTTATATTTTACTGTTGCACGAGGGCTCCAGAATGTTCTATCGTTAAATAGAGATTAAATAGGGGCGGCAGGGTAGCCTGGTGGTTTAGAGCGTTGGACTAGAAACTGAAAAGTTGCAAGACCGAATCCCCGAGCTGACAAGGTACAAAATCTGTTGTTCTGCCCCTGAACAAGGCAGTTAACCCACTGTTCCCTAGGCCGTCATTGTAGATAAGAATTTGTCCTTAACGGACTTGCCTAGTTAAATATAAAAAGGTAAAATAAAAAAATGAAAAACAATTTTTTAAAATTGGCTACGTTTTAATGTGCACTAATATCATAGTCTACAGTGAATTCCCAATAGATTAAATTATTTTCCTCATCAATCTAAACACAATACCCCAGAATAACAAAGCGAAAACATTTATGTTTAGACATTTTTGTATATGTGTGTGTGTGTTTATACTTATTTTTATACTTATTTTCCACCATAATTTGCAAATAAATTCATAAAAAAATCCTTCAATGTGATTTTCTGGATTTTTTTTCTCATTTTGTCTGTCATAGTTGAAGTGTACCTATGATGAAAATTACAGGCCTCTCATCTTTTTAAGTGGGAGAACTTGCACAATTGGTGGCTGACTAAATACTTTTTTGCCCCACTGTACATGACGTTTGGAGTGACGTGATCATGTAGAATGTGCAGCTCGCACCGATGTGACCAGTTACATTTATTTTTAAAATTTGCTCAGCCAAGTCAAAAAGGTCACAAAATGAGACTATAAATGGTTGCAGTCTAGAGCCCTGAACATTAATAAACTGTATCAGGTTATTTCCCCCCCACAATGCAATTATTCTATGATATCTTATCCAGAACAGATATCCTTTATGTGGACGGTAGGATGATGGTAGGATAAATGTAGGCTGAATATAGGGTGAAGGTAGGATGAGAGTAGTATGACGGGATGACGTTGGGACGACTGTAGTGCGACAGTAGGACGACGGTAGGATAATGGTAAGATGAGGTGTGGCAGGTAGCCTAGCGCTTAGAGAGGCGAGCCAGAAACCAGAGGGTTGACAGTTTGGTTCCGACGGGGGGGGGGGGAGAGAGTAAGCTGGCAAGTGGAGAGTTGCTGGTATCAGATTCTAGATGGCATTGCCTGCCGTTGTGCCCTTAACTCCCCACAACAGCAGCTCCCGGGTGACCCTAGAACCTCTTCAAAACATGTGTTCATTTCGGAGGGGTTGAATTAAAAGCGGAAGTCACATTTCGGTTGGACCTTGTGTGACCAATAAACTGATCATAAAATAAATGGTAGGATAGCCGTAGGACGACAGTAGACTAGAGAGAGGGTTGGGATAATGGTAGGACGACAGTAGAATAGAGAGAGGGTTGGGATAATGGTAGGATAGCCGTAGACTAGAGAGAGGGATGGGATAATGGTAGGATAGCCATAGAACAGTAGGATGACAGAATAGCCAGTAGAATAGAGAGAGGGTTGGGATAATGGTAGGATAGCCGTAGACTAGAGAGAGGGTTGGGATAATGGTAGGATAGCCATAGAACAGTAGGATGACAGACTAGAGAGAGGGTTGGGATAATGGTAGGACGACAGTAGAATAGAGAGAGGGTTGGGATAATGGTAGGATAGCCGTAGACTAGAGAGAGGGTTGGGATAATGGTAGGATAGCCACAGAACAGTAGGATGACAGTAGACGAGAGAGGGTTGGGATAATGGTAGGATAGCCATAGAACAGTAGGATGACAGTAGACTAGAGAGAGGGTTGGGTAATGGTAGGATAGCCATAGAATGGTAGGATGACAGTAGACTAGAGAGAGGGTTGGGATAATGGTAGGATAGCCATAGAACGGTAGGATGACAGTAGGCCGGAGCCACGGTTAGGAGCTCACCTGTGGGTTGTTGGCTTCGGCCAGCTTGCACTGTCTCAGGAACAGTTTGAGGTTACCCCAGTTCATATAGGGCAGTAGTACCATAGGCTTCTCTCCTTCCTCTGTACACACATGACTGATTGGGAGCAGGTTCCTGGAGGAGAGAGGGGGGGGGGGGGGGGGACATACTACATCAGTTAGCCTACCGTTTCCCCAACTCTGGTCCACAAGTACCCCCTAACAGCACACGTTTTGTTGTAACCCTGGACAATAACACATGACTCAACTTGT
>NC_092151.1:93824709-93922209 GCF_045791955.1 Oncorhynchus clarkii lewisi | reverse complement strand
CCAAAATGTTTCTGACACCTCAGACTAAAGTTGGTAGACCGGCGATACCAAGACACTTGTGAGGGTCATCGTATTCCTGAGAGTCTCATCTTTCCATTGAGGGGGTCATAATCGTTTTATTTCAGCTGTTCAGAAATATATGAGGCAGAGACATCTGGTCGTGTTCGAGGGCACTGTATCCACGGGGTTAAATTGTGACTGACTGACAACTACAAATAATAAAATGAGTAGTTATTTACGATACAAGGTGATTTTGTCGATCAGTCGGCTGTAATGTGGAACATCACGGTTCAGAAGCGGGTGAGTAAACAGAAACATAATATAAAATTTTAAAAAAGAGGTCAAACTATCCAGTTATGTCTCATTTGGATTAAAAATCTATTTTTACAAGAGGTACCTCAAGTCCAGTAATATATCTAGCAATATAGATACTTTGTCGGTCCTTTGGTTAGAAGGTAAACGTGTCTTCTACCTTTCCCAACAGATAAGACTGACACAGAACCCAATAATACGTTGAGTATTCAATCTCTACTTAGACCCCAGGGGTAAATATTATTCAACCTGTGTCTCAGCAGGGTAAAAACCAACTCCACTGAGTGGGTATATATATTCTGTTGAAGATTGGTGAGGTGTTAAAACCAGTAAAGCCCATTGCGTGACAATGTGTCACACAGGAGGGAATTCTGGGAAGATTAGCTTTAGTGTTGGCCGGTAGGACGGTGGAGGCTGCCAGACAGAGGAAGGATGCATCTCGGAGAGCAGATGAAACGAGGAGAGACGTCTCTCACTGTGACCGCCTGACCTCAGGAAGGGGAAGAGGAAGGTGTGGGCCCGTGACGAACTGACACGGCATTCACAGAATTAACCACACAGTGTGCGCACACCCACCCACACATCCAGTACCACAATCACCCAGCCCCCCCCCCAGCAGCACCAACCTCACCTCACACCTCCCCAGCACCAACCCCCCCAGCAACAACCTCACCCTCCCCTCCCAGCACCAACATCACACGATGGGCGTTCATTTTTGGTGATATTCTTATGTCTGGATAAGGCTTTAAAAATACAGGATCAAATATTGCTACGTCACATGACTGCACACAACACAGGGCCTTAGGCACAGCAGACAAAACTGTATAGACAGTTTAAGGGTTTTCACAGAATGAGGAACAACCCGTAAGACAACAGTTAGTCATCTTCAGTGTGGAGAAACCCTAGCTAAGCAAGGTGGTGCCGAGACCCTTACGACAAGTTTCCAAAGTAGTGCCGAGTTCAGGGGAGTTTGTGTTATTACACCGGTAATATATATATCACAGTATATCGCCACGGCCGGGGAAACACGTTCTGGTTGTACAATTTATAAATAAATTCAATTAAATTCTTCCAACTGACATCCAGGATCCAAAGCAACCGTTTTAACAGATGGTGTGTGTCTTAGTGTGGGGAAATCTAGTGGGAACCTTGTGCAAAGGTGACTCAACAGGTTTCAACTCAGTTTCCAGTTGAGGGAAATTTGATTGTTACGACCATAGAATTAGAACGATGACGGTCGTTGCGGAGCAGACGACTCAGCGCGAGTTGCATACGTGTCTCGCCATGCCATGTGGAAATAAACAAGGACGCCAGAGGCTAGCCCCTTTGACTTACTGACTAACCCACAGAATTAAAAACAGAGCTCTGCCTGATCTCCAGTTCAGCTGGTTGCGATGTCCCCGTGATGATTTGATTGACTGATTACCTGTGATGAAGTCCTCGTAGTTTACAGCTTTCTGTCAGCATCATGGTCACCTGCACCTCAGAGGCATGGTCTACAGAATGAGAGAAGTGAAAGACAAGATACTCAACTTTAGTCTAGAAATCTAGGGATCTACACTGAAGTCTTGAAGGAGACATAACTTAAGTTGTGGAACGCAAACCATAAACACCACTCAGACTGCTTCTGCTGTATGCTAACCCTCCTTGGCCATGAACATTCCTCCTGACTAACAGGGGGGGGGGGGGGGGGGGGGGGGGGGGGTCTAAAAAGGTCATCTAACAGTCTAACAACCCTCTTGACCTCACACCATTCCATTTTCTGAGAACAGCCCCAGCCATGGGCTTCCTGTGAGAGTTATATCTTCTCTGGTTGGAAACGCACAGACGCTAGATTGACTCTTGCCAAGTCAAGCCACACGGAGGCCCAGAACTGGCTTCTAATACTATTTAAAATATTTTGTAAAAATATTGGCTGTTTTTTTTTTTGCCTCCAGTTTTTGCCTCTGGGGTGTCAGATGGGTGGGGTTTGCAGTCACGTGACTATTCTATTGATTCTGATTGGCCAAACTCAATCAAACCCAGATAAAGTATTTGAAGTGATTTCTTAAACTAATTGAACCCAGGTCTACAGAGGGCCCGTGTTTAATCTGGGAGAGAGAGGCCTTCTGGGAAGCGGGCTTGTTTCCTGCTCTCTGGGCCTGCTGGGAGGAAGAGGAGGAGGAAGTGGAATGATGAACAAAGCAGGACCCTGGTATGGTTGGCATGGTGGTGGGCACATTGTTCATGGTCTGGAACCCACTCCACCCTGGATAAACATGGAAGTGGCTAGGGGAGCAAGAGGGCAAAGGTCAGCTGGAAGGGAGACACGAACCTGAGAACGTCTGTGGGAAGGAGAGCCATACGCTGTGGGGGTGGTAAACTAAGGGTACTCTTCCACCTGACGAGATATAAGGTCATGTGGGGCGGCAGGGTAGACCTAGTGATTAGAGTGTTGGACCAGTAACCGAAAGGTTGCAAGTTCAAATCCCCGAGCTGACAAGGTAAAAATCTGTCGTTCTGCCCCTGAACAAGGCAGTTAACCCACTGTTCCTAGGCCATCATTGAAAATAAGAATTTGTTCTTAGCTGACTTGCCTAGTTAAACAAAAAGGTAAAAAAAAAAAAAAAAAAAAAAAAAAAAATATGTGGTCAGAGTCAATCGAACCCATAATCTTAGTTTAACAATTCAGTTCTAATCAGTAGGCTAACAGCCCTACTAACAACTATTTTCATATGCACAGGAAACCTAATGAGAAGTCCATATCCGTTTATTGAAACTGGTGGGAAATTAGCAGATATCAGCAATACACAGTATAAACATTAATGGACTCACTGATCGGGGTCTTACGACACTTTAGGATGTCAATAACATTGTTGAAAGGTTCTTGAAAGGTTTCAAATCCAAAAGACCCGATGAACTATATTCTCGTGTTGTGTGTACCATTCATTTTCTGAGCACGGTACAATTGACACCAGCTTGAACTTTCGGTCACCCTTTTAACAGTGGAATTTCTCCTACGGAGGGCTTCTCGGGAGTCTGCGTGGCTTTAGTACAGAGATAAAGTAGCCATAGCAACTTGGTAGAAACAGATCGAGTGGCACTCAGTTTACTCAGGGACCTTATGCCCCCCTCATGGCACCTGACTTAAATACTTTTTGCCAAGCACTTCAGTTTCTAAACACACAGTAAGTTACCCATGAAAGGGAGATGGGGGAACATTTTTGAACTAACTTTACAGCATAATGTTTCAAACATTGTTTGTTACACTAGAGTGCAGTAGCTGAAGCAGTGACGCGGGAACGAATGGGTTGCAGACAGTCAACATGGGAACGAATGGGTTGCAGACAGTCAACATGGGAACCAATGGGTTGCAGACAGTCAACATGGGAACCAATGGGTTGCAGACAGTCAACATGGGAACGAATGGGTTGCAGACAGTCAACATGGGAACGAATGGGTTGCAGACAGTCAACATGGGAACGAATGGGTTGCAGACAGTCAACATGGGAACGAATGGGTTGCAGACAGTCAACATGGGAACGAATGGGTTGCAGACAGTCAACATGGGAACGAATGACTGCGTACCTTTCACTGTCTTCACAAAGCAACATTTCTCCTTGGCCGGGTCCTTTTCGTCCAACAGAACACCGTGGAAGATGCGGCCAAATGTTCCTGTGAAAGAAGAGCACATATTTGATTGAGGCAGAGGCAGGCCAGCGCATCTCATTGACAGACTCTCAGTGAACTGTCACCTCACACACTGGAGGACAGAGGGTGAGTCTTTGTTCATTCTTTTATCACTAATTGGAAAACATTAAAATGACACAGAACCCCAAAGAGCATTTTAGGGCTCTGTAAAACTGGTGGTCCCCAGGGCTCGCTATCGTTCTCACTACTGGTGTCCCTCAGGGCAATGTAAAACTGGTATTCCCCCAGGGCTCAGTACTAGGACCTCTCCTGTTCTCACTACCGGTGTCCCCCAGGGCTCGGAACTAGGACCTCTCCTGTTCTCATTACAGCTATACACCAGGGCTCTGTACAAGGTATTCTTTAATGACTCACTACCGGTGTCCCCCAGGGCTTGGTAATAGGTCCTCACGTGTCACTTTGGTCATATCCTCACAGGCTCGCTTACCATTGCTATGCTGATGACAGTCAACCTTCTGACAAATCAGGGGACTATGACAGAGCTATTCTGACACACAGCTACAACACATGGTAAAGATAGGAGAACATGTGCGTTTCCACGCCTTTCTAATATAAGCATTGATAGCTTCAGGGACAGAGAAACCGAGCAGAGGGCAGGTAAAAATAAATTTAAGAGCATAAACCATCAAGGTAAACTGAAGAATCCAGGCCTCGAGGCCAACTTGGCCCCGTGTCTCACCAGGAGCAGCGATGACAGACAACAACAGGGTTTAACTGTCTCTTCGCTCTCTCCCTGGCTCTGTCGGGCGAGTCTGGACCTGCAGGCTCACTGAAAACCATACGGAATAGAGATCCCCCTCCAAGGCTCCTTTTCTCTGCCTCCCTCACAAACATCCTGACCTCTTCCTATAGGCCCGGTGTTCCGGTAAACACTGACTGAGGTAATATTCTGCTGTAAATCTGAAGAGTTACCACATCACTTTGGCAAAAACAACTGACTCCAGTCCTCGTTGCACAAGGCAGGCACGCTGATAACGTGAGGTCTCTGGGACAGAGGGAATTGGATATCATGAGTGATCAGTAAACAACGATCCTAAAACTAAAAAGACTACAGCACCGATCATTAGGTGTACATGGAATCTACGAGCACAGTCAGAAGTACTGTTAATCAATGATAGCAACACTGTTTATGCAGTGTGCCTGAGGGTTTTCAATGTAGTCTGCAGCCGTCTGATAAAAACAATGAATAATAATAAAGTCAGTAAAACAAATCATATTCACAGAAGTGAGCGATGTTTCCATCAATAAGCACTAGTTGTTATAAACACACAACACACACAGATCCTTGGGCTATGGGAGCCAGGGAGGATCAGATCAGTTTATGCTGAGGAGTAGTGTGATTTCTGCAGGCCGTTGTGTCAACATCCTCTCAGCTAGGGGCCAGACCAGAGGTGAGCTGGAGCAAGGCCAGAGCCAGACCAGGACTGGAGCTACACTGGAGCAAGGCCAGAGCCAGACCAGGACTGGAGCTACACTGGAGCCTGGCCAAGGCCAGACCAGGACTGGACCAAGGCCAGAGCCAGACCAGGACTGGAGCAAGGCCAGAGCCAGACCAGGACTGGAGCTACACTGGCGCAAGGCCAGAGCCAGACCAGGACTGGAGCTACACTGGTACACTGGAGCAAGGCCACAGCCAGACCGGAGCTACACTGGAGCAAGGCCAGAGCCAGACCAGGACTGGAGCAAGGCCAGAGCCAGACCAGGACTGGAGCAAGGCCAGAGCCAGACCAGAGCTACACTGGAGCAAGGCCAGAGCCAGACCAGGACTGGAGCAACACTGGAGCAAGGCCAGAGACAGACCAGGACTGGAGCTACACTGGAGCAAGGCCAGAGCCAGACCAGGACTGGAGCTACACTGGAGCAAGGCCAGAGCCAGACCAGGACTGGAGCTACACTGGCGCAAGGCCAGAGCCAGACCAGAGCTACACTGGTGCAAGGCCAGAGCTATACTGGAGCCAGGCCAGGGCCAGACCAGAGCTACACTGGAACAAGGCCAGAGCCAGACCAGGACTGGAGCTACACTGGAGCAAGGCCAGAGCCAGACCAGAGCTACACTGGCGCAAGGCCAGAGCTACACTGGAGCAAGGCCAGAGCCAGACCAGGACTGGAGCTACACTGGAGCAAGGCCAGAGCTACACTGGAGGCAGGCCAGGGCCAGACCAGAGCTACACTGGAGCAAGGCCAGGGCCAGACCAGGACTGGAGCTACACTGGAGCAAGGCCAGGGCCAGACCAGGACTGGAGCTACACTGGAGCAAGGCCAGAGCTACACTGGAGCCAGGCCAGGGCCAGACCAGAGCTACACTGGAGCAAGGCCAGGGCCAGACCAGGACTGGAGCTACACTGGAGCAAGGCCAGAGCTACACTGGAGCAAGGCCAGAGCCAGACCAGGACTGGAGCTACACTGGCGCAAGGCCAGAGCCAGACCAGAGCTATACTGGAACAAGGCCAGAGCCAGACCAGAGCTATACTAGAGCCAGGCCAGGGCCAGACCTTGGGGCTGGAATATGATACACGCTGTAGTAGAACCACCAAGAGCGGTGTTTAAGAGGCCACAACATGTTAGTGAAAACAGACCACCTACCCGCACGAGACACTTTCTCAGTGATATTCCTGATGGAAATTATGTATGCAGGCATTGCACCTAAGACAACTTTACCAACAAATGGCTTTGGACAATCATTCAAGGGATATTGTCAATGTCCTATATATATATATATATACTGCTCAAAAAAATAAAGGGAACACTAAAATAACACATCCTAGATCTGAATGAATGAAATATTCTTATGAAATACTTTTTTCTTTACATAGTTGAATGTGCTGACAACAAAATCACACACAAATTATCAATGGTAATCAAATGTATCAACCCATGGAGTTCTAGATTTGGAGTCACACTCAAAATTAAAGTGGAAAACCACACTACAGGCTGATCCAACTTTAATGTCTTTAAAACAAGTCAAAATGAGGCTCAGTAGTGTGTGTGGCCTCCACGTGCCTGTATGACCTCCCTACAACGCCTGGGCATGCTCCTGATGAGGTGGCGGATGGTCTCCTGAGGGAACTCCTCCCAGACCTGGACTAAAGCATCCGCCAACTCCTGGACAGTCTGATGTCCCAGATGTGCTCAATTGGAATCAGGTCTGGGGAACGGGCGGGCCAGTCCATAGCATCAATGCCTTCCTCTTGCAGGAACTGCTGACACTCCAGCCACATGAGGTCTAGCATTGTCTTGCATTAGGAGGAACCCAGGACCAACAGCACCAGCATATGGTCTCACAAGGGGTCTGAGGATCTCACCTTGGTACCTAATGGCAGTCAGGCTACCTCTGGCGAGCACATGGAGGGTTGTGCGGCCCCCCCACACCATGACTGACCCACCGCCAAACCGGTCATGCTGGAGGATGTTGCAGGCAGCTAGAACGTTCTCTAACGGCGTCTCCAGACTCTGTCACATGTGCTCAGTGTGAAACTGCTTTCATCTGGTGTTCTCTGGCAAATGCCAAACGTCCTGCACGTGGACGTCGGGCCCTCATACCACCCTCATGGTGTCTGTTTCTGACCGTTTGAGCAGACACATGCACATTTGTGGCCTGCTGGAGGTCATTTTGCAGGGCTCTGGCAGTGCTCCTCCTATATAAAAAATAAACTGGTAAAATGTGCGAAGTTGCTGGATATTGGTGGGAACTGCAACACGTTGTCAGACACGTTGATCCAGAGCATCCCAAACGTGATCAATGGGTGACATGTCTGGTGAGTATGCAGGCCATGGAAGAACTGGGACATTTTCAGCTTCCAGGAATTGTGTACAGATCCTTGCGACATGGGGCCGTGCATTATCATGCTGAAACATGAGGGGAACGTTTAAAGGTCTTGCGCACATCAGCTACCGAGAGCGTTATCACAGTCATCCAGAACAGTTAATGCTCGCGTGAATGCTTCAGTGTTGCTTGCCTCGAAGTGAGCATAAAAGGCATTTAGCTCGTCTGGTAGTCTCACGTCACTGGGCAGCTCGCGTTTGGGTCTCCCTTTGTAGTTCCGTAATAGTTTAACTTCTTTGGGACGGGACGGGACGGGGGGGGGCAGTATTTAGTAGCTTGGAGGAATAAGGTGCTCGTGACGATCGTTCACGTGAGAGTTACCTCGCGTTCCATTGCTTTTCTACAGACAAAGGAATTCTCCGGTTGGAACATTATTGTATATTTATGGTAAAAACATCCTAAAGATTGATTCTGTACTTTGTTTGACATGTTTCTACGGACTGTAACAAAACTTTTTGGACTTCCAATCTTTCCGCTGGACTTGCACGTGCGTTGTGAGTTTGGATTTGTTTACAAAACGCGCTAACAAAAGGAGGTGTTGGACATAAATTATGAACTTTATCGAACAAATCAAACATTTATTGTGGAACTGGGATTCCTGGGAGTGCATTCTGATGAAGATCATCAAAGGTAAGTGAATATTTATAATGCTATTTCTGACTTCTGTTGACTGCACAATATGGAGGATATATTTTTGGCTTGTTTGGGCTCTGAGCGCCGTACTCAGATTATTGCATGGTATGCTTTTTCCGTAAAGTAAAAAAAAAATCTGACACAGCGGTTGTATTAAGCAGAAGTTTCTCAAGTTCCATGTATAATAGTTGTATCTCTTATCAATGTTTATTATGAGTATTTCTGTAAATTGATGTGGCTCTCTGCAAAATCACCGCATGTTTTGGAACTACTGAACATAACACGCCAAGGTAAAATGAGATTTTGGGATATAAATATGAACTTTATCTAACTAAAAAAACATAGATGATTTCATGTTACACAATACATGTAAGTGTAATCTGATGAAGATCATCAAAGGTTAGTGATTAATTTAATCTATATTTCTGTTGTTTTTTTGTGACTCCTCTCTTTGGCTGGAAAAATGGCTGTGTTTTTCTGTGACTTGGTGACCTAACATAATCGTTTGTGGTGCTTTCACTGTAAAGCCTTTTTGAAATCAGACACTGTGGCTGGATTAACGAGAATTATATCTTTAAAATGGTGTAAAATACTTGTATGTTTGAGGAATTTTAATTATGAGATTTTTGTCGTTTTGAATTTTGGCGCCCTGCACTTTCACTGGCTGTTGGCGGGGTGGGACGCTACAGTCCCACATTTCCCAGAGAGGTTAAGCCCTGCCACATCCGACGAGCTTCTTAGTCCTGTATTGACGCTTTGTCAGTTTGATGGTTTGCCTGAGGGCATAGTGGGATTTCTAATAGGCATCTGGATTAGTGTCCCACTCCTTGAAAGCAGAAGCTCTAGCCTTTAGCTCGATGTGGATGACACCTGTAATCCATGGCTTCTGGTTGGGAAATATACGTACGGTCACTGTGGGGACGATGTCGTCAATGCACTTATTGATGAAGCCGATGACTGAGGTGGTGACGAACAACCGCGATGAACGGCACACTGATGAACAACCGCAGCATTTCACACCTACACACTGACGAACGGCCGAGGCGTTTCACAACTACACACAGACAAACGACCACCTCGTTTCACACATACACACTGACGAATGACCATGTTGTTTTATTGTGCAGAGTTTTGAAAGGAATGTTTTGGTCAGGATGTCACACCTTGGTTAGTGTCAGTTGGAAGTGAGAGCTGGTCATTGGACCGTGTGTTCTGTACCATCTTTAGTTTCACAACCAGGTAACACAATAACATAAACGGAGTTGGACATTGTGTTCCGTGTTCTTTTGGTTTCACAACATGAGATAATTGCAGAAGGTCAGAAGATACTCCCCAGAAGAGAACAACTGATCTACCGGACAAGTTGGGTCACGTCGCAGCGCAGTGTGTGTCCTGTGACTGTGTATGCTATAGCTGTCAGTCAGGATACTTGTGTTGTGATGGTTTAATGCAGTTTAATCCAATAATCACAATTCAGGCTATATTCAGACTTCAGCGCCAGTCCGCTCTGGAATTCTGGGGGGAGTTTTGCGAACTGTTACAGTCGCTGGTGCAATACTCTGTGTGTTACCTTCGTGTAGGACATCCCGTAGAGTGACTCAGTGTGTGTGTGTGTGTTACCTTCGTGCAGGACGTCCCATAGAGTGCCTATCAGTGTGTAGGTGTGTTACCTTCGTGCAGGACGTCCTGTAGAGTGACTATCAGTGTGTGTAGGTGTGTTACCTTCGTGCAGGACGTCCCGTAGAGTGACTCTCAGTCTGGAGATGGAGATGTCTTTGACCTTGGCTTTGGCTTCAAGCAGACTAACGCTTCTCAGGTCGTTCTTCTCAATACGCAGTGACGGGTAGCCTTGGTGGGTGGGGGAGAGAAGGAGAGGGGGACGGTGGGTAGGAGGGGAGGGAGAGGGGGACGGTGGGTAGGAGGGAGGGAGAGGGGGACGGTGGGTAGGAGGGAGGGAGAGGGGGACGGTGGGAGAGAAAGCGAGCGACGGACAAGTCAGTGTGCGTTTAAAAAGATCAGACCTCTAATACACATTCTCCTCCCTTCTAATAAAACTCTCCTAACTTTACTGTCTCCTTCACCGTCGCCCTCCAATAAACTTGAAAATATGAGAAGGAGTTTGAACCTTAGTATGATGACTTATCTGAGGCTCAAAAGGTTTATGAAAGCCATGTCGAGAACTGAATCAACATTCTTCACTTGGAAAGTTTTGTAGTTTAAAATAGTTCATTTGAAACAACCCACCAGAGATCAAGCTGATTGGGTGAATGTAATCATCTCATCTCCAGTCACTTTCATAACATCGCTACAGACATGTGTTAGTGTTTGGAGCCTGTCCTACTGTTGGCAAATATGAACATTCAATGTCAACACCCCTGTTCTAGAAACATGCATCCCCGGTGGACACGTCAGTGGAGACAGATACCACGTCAGTGGAGACAGATACCACATTATAATACAGCAGTGGAGACAGATACCACATAATACAGCAGCATACTGTAACACGTCAGTGGAGACAGATACCACATTATAATACAGCAGCATACTGTAACACGTCAGAGGAGACAGATACCACATTATAATACAGCAGCATACTGTAACACGTCAGAGGAGACAGATACCACATTATAATACAGCAGCATAATGTAACACGTCAGAGGAGACAGATACCACATTATACAACAGCAGCATACTGTAACGTCAGAGGAGACAGATACCACATTATAATACAGCATACTGTAACACGTCAGTGGAGACAGATACCACATTATAATACAGCAGCATACTGTAACACGTCAGTGGAGACAGATACCACATTATAATACAGCAGCATACTGTAACACGTCAGTGGAGACAGATACCACATTATAATACAGCAGCATGCTGTAACACGTCAGTGGAGACAGATACCACATTATAATACAGCAGCATACTGTAACACGTCAGAGGAGACAGATACCACATTATACAACAGCAGCATACTGTAACACGTCAGAGGAGACAGATACCACATTATAATACAGCATACTGTAACACGTCAGTGGAGACAGATACCACATTATAATACAGCAGCATACTGTAACACGTCAGTGGAGACAGATACCACATTATAATACAGCAGCATACTGTAACACGTCAGTGGAGACAGATACCACATTATAATACAGCAGCATGCTGTAACACGTCAGTGGAGACAGATACCACATTATAATACAGCATACTGTAACACGTCAGTGGTGACAGACACCACATTATACAGTAGCATACTGTAACACGTCAGTGGAGACAGATACAGTATGCTGCTGTATTATAATGTGGTATCTGTCTCCACTGACGTGTTACAGTATGCTACTGTATAATGTGGTGACTGATACCACATTACGTGTTACAGTATGCTGTATTATAATGTGGTATCTGTCTCCACTGACATGTTACAGTATGCTGCTGTATTATAATGTGGTAACATGTCAGTGGAGACATACGACATTATAATACAGCAGCATACTGTAACACGTCAGAGGAGACAGATACCACATTATAATACAGCAGCATACTGTAACACGTCAGAGGAGACAGATACCACATTATAATACAGCAGCATACTGTAACACGTCAGAGGAGACAGATACCACATTATAATACAGCATACTGTAACACGTCAGTGGTGACAGATACCACATTATACAGTAGCATACTGTAACACGTCAGTGGAGACAGATACCACATTATAATACAGCAGCATACTGTAACATGTCAGTGGAGACATACGACATTATAATACAGCAGCATACTGTAACACGTCAGTGGAGACATACAACATTATAATACAGCAGCATACTGTAACACGTCAGAGGAGACATACGACATTATAATACAGCAGCATACTGTAACACGTCAGAGGAGACAGATACCACATTATAATACAGCATACTGTAACACGTCAGAGGAGACAGATACCACATTATAATACAGCAGCATACTGTAACACGTCAGTGGAGACATACGACATTATAATACAGCAGCATACTGTAACACGTCAGAGGAGACAGATACCACATTATAATACAGCAGCATACTGTAACATGTCAGTGGAGACATACGACATTATAATACAGCAGCATACTGTAACACGTCAGTGGAGACAGATACCACATTATAATACAGCAGCATACTGTAACACGTCAGTGGAGACAGATACCACATTATAATACAGCAGCATACTGTAACACGTCAGTGGAGACAGATACCACATTATAATACAGCAGCATACTGTAACACGTCAGTGGAGACAGATACCACATTATAATACAGCATACTGTAGTCTAAACACTGCTGGCTAACAGGTAAAGAAGGAATCCTTTGTGAGCCCTCCCTTATTCCCAGTCCCAAATGGCACCCTATTCCCCATGTAGTGCACTACTTTTCACCAGGTACTACATAGGGAATAGAGGGCCATTTGAGAGTAACCCTCAGAGCGTGTGGTTAACCGCTGGTGAATACTGGAGCATTGAGGCGAGACGCAAACCAATGAGACATCAAAACAGAGGACGCCTTGAACAAAATCAGATGGACATGAAAGTACCAAAGCTACAATCTGGGATTTGAGTTTCAGCCCAACGGCAGAAACAACATTTAAAATATACAGGTAACTGCTGTTGGGTATTTTGATATGCAGTAAATAGTGTGTCTTAATAGGGTGTTGGGCCACCACGGGGCGCCAGAAAAGCTTCAACACACCGTGGCATAGTTCCTACAAGAGTCTGGATCTCTATTGGAGGGATACCGACACCATTCTTCCACAAGAAATTAACATCATTTAGTGTTTTGTAGACGGTGGTGGAAAACGCTGTCTCGGGTACCCCTCCAGAACCTTCCATAAGAGTTCAACTGGGTTGAGTTATGGTGACAGACACACGGTGCGGTGCGTGGGTCAGCTGTTTGTTTCCCCGCGACTGCTAATAAAACCATCCGTAACCACCTGACTATATGTGACAGTGTAAATCTGAGTCCTGCACCCGCTAATATAGAACAAGCTAGTCAGAGATGGCAGAACGATTCTTTAACAAGGGGGTGCAGGATCCTTCTTTTGTTGTTGCTCAATTTAGATTAGTTTCTGCTTATAATTTCCAACATTTTGCTAAGCTATAAGTCTCTAATTAGATACACAAAGCATCTCTTCTGTCATTACTTGTTGTCCTAGAAGACTAAATAAACACTTGCTCACCAGAATAATGTCATCAATCGATGGAATGAATGCTTCCAATCTACTTGACATCAGTCGAAGTTCTCTGTAACAGATCCTTCATTCGCAGGAGCAAATACGTCTAGGGACCACCGGGGACAAAACGCAATAACCCCCCCCCCCCCCCCCCCACCCCACCAAAAAACAATTATAATGGCAAAGAGTTTCTGTGCAACATTTCCTAATGCCATCAGTTTGACCGGCTGTAGGTAGTAGAAATCTGTGAAAACGGCACAGCATGTTTGTGATAATATTTCAGTTGGGCTTGAATGATGCTGATAGAGGTAACACCTCTCTGCAGGCTGTCCCCTAACTGTGCATTCACGTGTTCTCAAGATGCTGAAAGAAATAAAATCCTATTTCTCCACTCCTGTTCGTGAGTCAAAATGTACTTTATTTTTTTGTGGAAAAGAAATGCTGGAGTAATTGTGCAGGAGTTAATATTAAGGCTAGGTTAAAGACCTACAGTCAGTGTCCAGATTTTTTTTTGCCATTCAACCCATCTGAACAGTAAGCTACAGTTCCCTTGAGATAACACAGGCCTATTTGAAGTCACTGTCTTGTGACTCACAGCCAGCACCCCCGGCACAGCCAGCACAGCTATCATCCTCTTTCTTTTCCTGTTCTGGTCCCCCCTTCCCTTTATTTTCAACTTTCCATTTCACAGCTTTTCTCTTATTTAACTCAACTTTGACATCATTGTCCTTTTTGTCTCAGTGGATCCCAAAACGTTTACATTTTTTTGCGATTGGTGTGTAGACTATTCGGTGTGTTAAACGTTTTGCTCTATAGCTTAAGCTGGCAAAAGCGTACGTGACAACAAAACCTCAAATTGATACATTAATGGATTATTTTTAATCAAATCTACTTTTATTTGTGACAAGCGCCGAATACAACCGGTGTAGACCTTACAGTGAAATGATTACCACCTACAAGCTCTTTACCAACAAATGCAGTTAAGAAAAATAACTGTTAAGTATTCTTTCTTCAACCCACCACCCACCCACCCTTCATCCACACAATATTTCATGACCTTAAACCCCAACTGTCCCGCGGATATAACCATCACTATCACACACCCTTTAAACACTCTATGCTCCTTTCAGACCAAATCAAATCAAATGTATTTATATAGCCCTTCGTACATCAGCTGATATCTCAAAGTGCTGTACAGAAACCCACAGCAAGCAATGCAGGTGTAGAAGCACGGTGGCTAGGAAAAACTCCCTAGAAAGGCCCAAACCTAGGAAGAAACCTAGACCCCTCTTTCAAAGTCACCGAGATCTCTTCTTCTAGCTAAAACAATGGGCAACTGTGGATTTTTATACATGACCCTAAGCATGATGGGATGTTAACGGCTTAATTAACTCAGGAACCACACCTGTGTGGAAGCACCTGCTTTCAATATAGTTTGTGTCCCGATTTTACTCGTGTTTCCTTTATTTTGGCAGTTAAATGAATGATGAGCCTTATTGGTTAAAAAAAAAATATCCCAGGGTGCACCTTTAAAACATCAGTATGAAATTGGGTTGAGATACTCCAGTCCAGGACAAGCTAAACTAAGCTAAGCCCGAGGGATTCGTGAAGAAACTCTTCAACGTGTCACGCATGCTAGCGCATATCCCTCCCATCCTATATGTCAATCTAAACATTTTAAGCCCACTTCATATGGAAAAGTGAAACACGCTTAATGAACCTCAAATCACATGATGCCTACAGGCGACAGTGAGATCAGGATTGGTATGTGCCTTTATCATATCAAAAGATTATTTGTTGCATAAATAGATGAGTTAAAACAGCTGAAGAGACATGTTTGTGTTTCCAGCTCCAGCAGTGCAATGCAATGTTTAACAGCACAACACTATCTAAAACGGCACAATACTATCTAACAGCACAATACTATCTAAGAAAGTCGTGAAGAGGGCACGACAACGCCTTTCCCCCCTCAGGAGACTGAAAAGATATCAACAGCTGCACCGTCGAGAGCCTCCTGACTGGCTGCATCACCGCCTGATATGACGACTGCTCAGCATCTGACCGTAAGGCGCTACAGAGGGTAATACGTACAGCCCAGTACATCACTGGGACCAAGCTTCCTGCCATCCAGGACCTTTGTACCAGGCAGTGTCAGAGGAAGGCCCAAAGAATTGTCAAAGACTCCAGTCACCCTAGTTATAGACTGCTCTCTCTGCTACCGCAAGGCATGCGGTACAGGAGCTCCGAGTCTAGAACCAAAAGGATCCTCAACAGTTTCTACCCCCCAAGCCATAAAACTGCTGAACAGCTAATCAAATGGCTACCCCAACTATTTACATTGACCCCCCCCCCCCCCCTCTTTACACTGCTGCTACTCTCCGTTTATCCATGCAGTCACTTTACCCCTGTCCAACATGTACCCGCGCACCTCGACTCAGTACAGGTACCACTTGAATATAGCCTCATTATTGTTATTTTAGGGTGTTATTTCTTTTACTTTAGTTTATTTAGTAAATCTTTTCTTAACTATATTTTCTTTAGAACTGCGTTGTTGGTTAAAGGGCTTGTAGTAAGGAAGCATTTCACTGTTGTATTTGGAGCATGTGACAAATATTTGTTATTTAATTTTTTAAAACAGCACAATACTAACTAACAGGACAATACTGGACACAAATAAAACAAAACAATTAGAAGAAACAAGAAATATCAGAATAAGATATGTTAGTGTCAGGTCATATATTTTTATATAATAAATAACTATAAAATATAATTAACTATAACATATAATGAAACTATAACATATAATTAACTATAACATATAATGAAACTATAACATATAATGAAACTATAACATATAATGAAACTATAACATATAATGAAACTATAACATATAATGTACTATAAAATGTAATGTACTATAAAATGTAATGTACTATAAAATGTAATGTAACTATAAAATGTAATGTAACTATAAAATGTAATGTAACGTACTATAAAATGTAATGTAACGTACTATAAAATGTAATGTAATGTACTATAAAATGTAATGTAATGTACTATAACATATAATGAAACTATAACATATAATGTACTATAAAATGTAATGTACTATAAAATGTAATGTAAGTATAAAATGTAATGTAACTATAAAATGTAATGTAACTATAAAATATAATGTAACTATAAAATATAATGTAACTATAAAATATTAGGTTTTATAGCACACCATCAGTACCATCTTTACATGTTTTCTGAGATAAACCTGTTACAGGGAGCAGACATTTGCCTTGTATTTCTACAGTCTTCAGACCAGAGAGATGGCACAACGTTTTGCTGCCACCCAGTGGCTAAACTGAGAACAGCACCAAACTACGTTAAACATCAACCACCCGTGGGTGTCTGATCAGTAGATCTGTGACGATTAATTGTCATGAAAATAACCACAGATTTCATAATTGTCATTTTAGTTGAAACATGTTTTGAGCTTGTATTGCATCTTTGGCTACGGCCTAACGAATACAACACAGCTCTGGAGACAACCGTTGGCTCTACGGCCTAACGAATACAACACAGCTCTGGAGACAACCGTTGGCTCTACGGTCCAACGAATACAACACAGCTCTGGAGACAACCGTTGGCTCTACGGCCTAACGAATACAACACAGCTCTGGAGACAACCGTTGACTCTACGGTCTAACGAATACAACACAGCTCTGGAGACAACCGTTGGCTCTACGGCCTAACGAATACAACACAGCTCTGGAGACAACCGTTGGCTCTACGGCCTAACGAATACAACACAGCTCTGGAGACAACCGTTGGCTCTACGGCCTAACGAATACAACACAGGTCTGGAGACAACCGTTGGCTCTACAGCCTAACGAATACAACACAGCTCTGGAGACAACCGTTGGCTCTACGGTCTAACGAATACAACACAGCTCTGGAGACAACCGTTGGCTCTACGGCCTAACGAATACAACACAGCTCTGGAGACAACCGTTGGCTCTACGGTCTAACGAATACAACACAGCTCTGGAGACAACCGTTGGCTCTACGGTCCAACGAATACAACACAGCTCTGGAGACAACCGTTGGCTCTACGGTCTAACGAATACAACACAGCTCTGGAGACAACCGTTGGCTCTACGGCCTAACGAATACAACACAGGTCTGGAGACAACCGTTGGCTCTACGGCCTAACGAATACAACACAGGTCTGGAGACAACCGTTGGCTCTACGGTCTAACGAATACAACACAGCTCTGGAGACAACCGTTGGCTCTACGGTCTAACGAATACAACACAGCTCTGGAGACAACCGTTGGCTCTACGGTCTAACGAATACAACACAGCTCTGGAGACAACCGTTGGCTCTACGAACTAACAAATACAACACAGCTCTGGAGACAACCGTTGGCTCTACGGTCTAACGAATTCAACACAGCTCTGGTGACAACCGTTGGCTCTACGGTCCAACAAATACAACACAGCTCTGGAGACAACCGTTGGCTCTACGGCCTAACGAATACAACACAGCTCTGGAGACAACCGTTGGCTCTACGGCCTAACGAATACAACACAGCTCTGGAGACAACCGTTGGCTCTACGGCCTAACGAATACAACACAGCTCTGGAGACAACCGTTGGCTCTACGGCCTAACGAATACAACACAGCTCTGGTGACAACCGTTGGCTCTACGGCCTAACGAATACAACACAGCTCTGGAGACAACCGTTGGCTCTACGGCCTAACGAATACAACACAGCTCTGGAGACAACCGTTGGCTCTACGGCCTAACGAATACAACACAGCTCTGGAGACAACCGTTGGCTCTACGGCCTAACGAATACAACACAGCTCTGGTGACAACCGTTGGCTCTACGGCCTAACGAATACAACACAGCTCTGGAGACAACCGTTGGCTCTACGGCCTAACGAATACAACACAGCTCTGGAGACAACCGTTGGCTCTACGGCCTAACGAATACAACACAGGTCTGGAGACAACCGTTGGCTCTACAGCCTAACGAATACAACACAGCTCTGGAGACAACCGTTGGCTCTACGGTCTAACGAATACAACACAGCTCTGGAGACAACCGTTGGCTCTACGGCCTAACGAATACAACACAGCTCTGGAGACAACCGTTGGCTCTACGGTCTAACGAATACAACACAGCTCTGGAGACAACCGTTGGCTCTACGGTCCAACGAATACAACACAGCTCTGGAGACAACCGTTGGCTCTACGGTCTAACGAATACAACACAGCTCTGGAGACAACCGTTGGCTCTACGGCCTAACGAATACAACACAGGTCTGGAGACAACCGTTGGCTCTACGGCCTAACGAATACAACACAGGTCTGGAGACAACCGTTGGCTCTACGGTCTAACGAATACAACACAGCTCTGGAGACAACCGTTGGCTCTACGGTCTAACGAATACAACACAGCTCTGGAGACAACCGTTGGCTCTACGGTCTAACGAATACAACACAGCTCTGGAGACAACCGTTGGCTCTACGAACTAACAAATACAACACAGCTCTGGAGACAACCGTTGGCTCTACGGTCTAACGAATTCAACACAGCTCTGGTGACAACCGTTGGCTCTACGGTCCAACAAATTCAACACAGCTCTGGAGACAACCGTTGGCTCTACGGTCTAACGAATTCAACACAGCTCTGGAGACAACCGTTGGCTCTACGAACTAACAAATACAACACAGCTCTGGAGACAACCGTTGGCTCTACGGTCTAACGAATACAACACAGCTCTGGAGACAACCGTTGGCTCTACGGTCTAACAAATACAACACAGCTCTGGAGACAACCGTTGGCTCTACGGTCTAACGAATTCAACACAGCTCTGGAGACAACCGTTGGCTCTACGGCCTAACGAATACAACACAGCTCTGGAGACAACCATTGGCTCTAAGAACTAACAAATACAACACAGCTCTGGAGACAACCGTTGGCTCTACGGCCTAACGAATACAACACAGCTCTGGAGACAACCGTTGGCTCTACGGTCTAACGAATACAACACAGCTCTGGAGACAACCGTTGGCTCTACGGTCTAGCGAATACAACACAGCTCTGGAGACAACCGTTGGCTCTACGGTCTAACAAATACAACACAGCTCTGGAGACAACCGTTGGCTCTACGGCCTAACGAATACAACACAGCTCTGGAGACAACCGTTGGCTCTACGGCCTAACGAATACAACACAGCTCTGGAGACAACCGTTGGCTCTACGGCCTAACGAATACAACACAGCTCTGGAGACAACCGTTGGCTCTACGGCCTAACGAATACAACACAGCTCTGGAGACAACCGTTGGCTCTACGGCCTAACGAATACAACACAGCTCTGGAGACAACCGTTGGCTCTACGGCCTAACGAATACAACACAGCTCTGGAGACAACCGTTGGCTCTACGGCCTAACGAATACAACACAGCTCTGGTGACAACCGTTGGCTCTACGGCCTAACGAATACAACACAGCTCTGGAGACAACCGTTGGCTCTACGGCCTAACGAATACAACACAGCTCTGGAGACAACCGTTGGCTCTACGGCCTAACGAATACAACACAGCTCTGGAGACAACCGTTGGCTCTACGAACTAACAAATACAACACAGCTCTGGAGACAACCGTTGGCTCTACGGTCTAACGAATTCAACACAGCTCTGGTGACAACCGTTGGCTCTACGGTCCAACAAATACAACACAGCTCTGGAGACAACCGTTGGCTCTACGGTCTAACGAATTCAACACAGCTCTGGAGACAACCGTTGGCTCTACGAACTAACAAATACAACACAGCTCTGGAGACAACCGTTGGCTCTACGGTCTAACGAATACAACACAGCTCTGGAGACAACCGTTGGCTCTACGGTCTAACAAATACAACACAGCTCTGGAGACAACCGTTGGCTCTACGGTCTAACGAATTCAACACAGCTCTGGAGACAACCGTTGGCTCTACGGCCTAACGAATACAACACAGCTCTGGAGACAACCGTTGGCTCTAAGAACTAACAAATACAACACAGCTCTGGAGACAACCGTTGGCTCTACGGCCTAACGAATACAACACAGCTCTGGAGACAACCGTTGGCTCTACGGTCTAACGAATACAACACAGCTCTGGAGACAACCGTTGGCTCTACGGTCTAGCGAATACAACACAGCTCTGGAGACAACCGTTGGCTCTACGGTCTAACAAATACAACACAGCTCTGGAGACAACCGTTGGCTCTACGGCCTAAGGAATACAACACAGCTCTGGAGACAACCGTTGGCTCTACGGCCTAACGAATACAACACAGCTCTGGAGACAACCGTTGGCTCTACGGCCTAACGAATACAACACAGCTCTGGAGACAACCGTTGGCTCTACGGCCTAACGAATACAACACAGCTCTGGAGACAACCGTTGGCTCTACGGCCTAACGAATACAACACAGCTCTGGAGACAACCGTTGGCTCTACGGCCTAACGAATACAACACAGCTCTGGAGACAACCGTTGGCTCTACGGCCTAACGAATACAACACAGCTCTGGTGACAACCGTTGGCTCTACGGCCTAACGAATACAACACAGCTCTGGAGACAACCGTTGGCTCTACGGCCTAACGAATACAACACAGCTCTGGAGACAACCGTTGGCTCTACGGCCTAACGAATACAACACAGCTCTGGAGACAACCGTTGGCTCTACGGCCTAACGAATACAACACAGCTCTGGAGACAACCGTTGGCTCTACGGCCTAACGAATACAACACAGCTCTGGAGACAACAAACTCAAAAACAAAATGGTTTAAGCGCTTGGAACGTTTGGAAACAAAGCTTTTCCTCCAGACTGCTGCTCTGCTCATAAAATATTGACACATTTGACCCTTTTCATGTCAACATTTTAAACTGATATTAGGTAAACTATATAAGCACTTTAAAAACAAAAAAGTTACATACCCTCTTCAAATAAATGTAATATGACGATTATGACAAAGAAGACATTTATTTGACGGTCATTGTCCTTAACTGTCCGTTACCAGATTACAGGATAATGGTGCCACAGTAGATCTCACTGTGAGGAAAGGCACTGCAACGTCGCCAATGAGAGTATGTTTCGATGAAATTAATTTGACTGGAAGGAGTATTGTTGCACTTTTATGAGGACTGAAGCCAACTCCGGCAATATGGATGGATTAGCTAAACACTATAGATGATTAAAAACAAACAAACAGTGATAATAAACATGAGGATGAATGAATCCGTTAGAAGTAGAAGTTATGAATAGGGCCTCTGTGTTTCAGAACAATAAAAATGTCACATGACAGATTTGATCTTGTATTTTTAAGCCTTCTCCAGAAATTAACATTACACCAAAAAATAAAAGTAATTGTGTTTGAGGATGGTGCTGGACCATCTGTCATAAAACAAACATTTACAATTTTTTTTTTTTTTTTAAGGGGACAGTTTGATGAAAAAGCTTTAAATAAAACGTAAAGTCCACATCATGTGACATGACAAAATACAGGGAGACTAGTGCAGTGGATGGGCCCTGGTAAGACTGGACTAGTGCAGAGAGGATGGGCCCCTGGTAAGACTGGACTAGTGCAGAGAGGATGGGCCCCTGGTAAGACTGGACTAGTGCAGTGGGGATGGGCCCACGGTAAGACTGGACTAGTGCAGTGGGGATGGGCCCACGGTAAGACTGGACTAGTGCAGTGGATGGGCCCACGGTAAGACTGGACTAGTGCAGAGGGGATGGGCCCCTGGTAAGACTGGACTAGTGCAGTGGATGGGCCCACGGTAAGACTGGACTAGTGCAGTGGGGATGGGCCCACGGTAAGACTGGACTAGTGCAGTGGGGATGGGCCCACGGTAAGACTGGACTAGTGCAGTGGGGATGGGCCCACGGTAAGACTGGACTAGTGCAGTGGGGATGGGCCCACGGTAAGACTGGACTAGTGCAGTGGGGATGGGCCCACGGTAAGACTGGACTAGTGCAGAGGGGATGGGCCCCTGGTAAGACTGGACTAGTGCAGTGGGGATGGGCCCACGGTAAGACTGGACTAGTGCAGTGGGGATGGGCCCACGGTAAGACTGGACTAGTGCAGAGGGGATGGGCCCACGGTAAGACTGGACTAGTGCAGTGGATGGGCCCACGGTAAGACTGGACTAGTGCAGTGGGGATGGGCCCACGGTAAGACTGGACTAGTGCAGAGGGGATGGGCCCACGGTAAGACTGGACTAGTGCAGAGGGGATGGGCCCACGGTAAGACTGGACTAGTGCAGTGGGGATGGGCCCACGGTAAGACTGGACTAGTGCAGAGGGGATGGGCCCACGGTAAGACTGGACTAGTGCAGAGGGGATGGGCCCCTGGTAAGACTGGACTAGTGCAGTGGGGATGGGCCCACGGTAAGACTGGACTAGTGCAGTGGGGATGGGCCCACGGTAAGACTGGACTAGTGCAGTGGGGATGGGCCCACGGTAAGACTGGACTAGTGCAGAGGGGATGGGCCCCTGGTAAGACTGGACTAGTGCAGTGGGGATGGGCCCACGGTAAGACTGGACTAGTGCAGTGGGGATGGGCCCACGGTAAGACTGGACTAGTGCAGAGGGGATGGGCCCACGGTAAGACTGGACTAGTGCAGTGGATGGGCCCACGGTAAGACTGGACTAGTGCAGTGGGGATGGGCCCACGGTAAGACTGGACTAGTGCAGAGGGGATGGGCCCACGGTAAGACTGGACTAGTGCAGAGGGGATGGGCCCACGGTAAGACTGGACTAGTGCAGTGGGGATGGGCCCACGGTAAGACTGGACTAGTGCAGAGGGGATGGGCCCACGGTAAGACTGGACTAGTGCAGAGGGGATGGGCCCCTGGTAAGACTGGACTAGTGCAGTGGGGATGGGCCCACGGTAAGACTGGACTAGTGCAGAGGGGATGGGCCCACGGTAAGACTGGACTAGTGCGGAGGGGATGGGCCCACGGTAAGACTGGACTAGTGCAGTGGGGATGGGCCCTGGTAAGACTGGACTAGTGCAGAGGGGATGGGCCCCTTGTAAGACTGGACTAGTGCAGTGGGGATGGGCCCACGGTAAGACTGGACTAGTGCAGTGGGGATGGGCCCCTGGTAAGACTGGACTAGTGCAGAGAGGATGGGCCCCTGGTAAGACTGGACTAGTGCAGTGGGGATGGGCCCCTGGTAAGACTGGACTAGTGCAGTGGATGGGCCCACGGTAAGACTGGACTACATGTGACTGAACTTACTTCTGGTTTCATGGACGGGGGCTTCAGGGTTTGGGAAGGTGGCGGCAGCAAGCTGGAGAACGGGTGCAGTGCCAGGGTGATGGTCTGATGGTGAGAGGACAGGGGGGGTGTGGAGGGAGGGCGAGAGAGAGAGAGAGAAAGAGAGTGAGAGAGGTGATTAAGGGTTGGGTAAATGACAGGTGTGGGATGGTACCATTAAACACATCAAAGCAGATTAGAGGACACAGCCACCTGCAGTAGGAGGAGGAAGAATGCTTCATGAAGTGCTTTGAGAGACTAGTCAAGGACCATATCACCTCCACCCTACCTGACACCCTAGACCCACTTCAATTTGCTTACCGCCCAAATAGGTCCACAGACGATGCAATCTCCATCACACTGCCCTATCCCATCTGGACAAGAGGAATACCTATGTAAGAATGCTGTTCATTGACTACAGCTCAGCATTCAACACTATAGTACCCTACAAACTCGTCATTAAGATCGAGACCCCGCCCTGTGCAACTGGGTCCTGGACTTCCTGACGGGCCACCCCCAGATGGTGAGGGTAGGTAACAACATCTCCTCCCCGCTGATCTGCAACACTGGGGCCCCACAAGGGTGCGTTCTGAGCCCTCTCCTGTACTCCCTGTTCACCCATGACTGCGTGGCCACACACGCCTCCAACTCAATCATCAAATTTGCAGACGACACTACAGTGATAGGCTTGATTACCAACAACGAAGAGGTGGCCTACAGGGAGGAGGTGAGGGCCCTCGGAGTGTGGTGTCAGGAAAATAACCTCACACTCAACGTCAACAAAACCACCCTATCCACATCGATGGGACGGTAGTGGAGAGGGTAGTAAGTTTTAAGTTCCTCGGCGAACACATCACAGACAAACTGAATTGGTCCACCCACACAGACAGCATCGTGAAGAAGGCACAGCAGCGCCTTTTCAACCTCAGGAGGCTAAAGAAATTTGGCTGGTCACCAAAAACACTCCTGTCAGGCAGAATCACCGCCTGGTACGGCAACTGCTCCGCCCACAACCGCAAGGCTCTCCAGAGGGTAGTGAGGTCTGCACAACGCATCACCGGGGGCAAACTACCTGCCCTCCAGGACACCTACATCACCCGATGTCACAGGAAGGCCATAAAGATCATCAAGGACAACAACCACCCGAGCCACTGCCTGTTCACCCCGCTATCATCCAGAAGGCGAGGTCAGTACAGGTGCATCAAAGCAGGGACCGAGAGACTGAAAAACAGCTTCTATCTCAAGGCCATCAGACTGTTAAACAGCCATCACTAACATTGAGTGGCTGCTGCCAACATACGGACTCAACTCCAGACACTAATGACATTAATGATGGAAATTGATGTAAAAAATGTTGCACTAGCGACTTTAAACTATGCCACTTTGTTTACATACCCTACATTACTCATCTCATATGTATATACTGTACTCGATACCATCTACTGCATCTTGCCTATGCCGTTCTGTACCATCACTAATTCATATATCTTTATGTACATATTCTTTATATAAGGCAGTAGGAGGAGGACACAGCCCCAGCACCCTGCAGTAGGAGAAGGACATAGCCCCATCACCCTGCAGTAGGAGGAGGACAAAGCCCCATCACCCTGCAGTAGGAGGAGGACAAAGCCCCATCACCCTGCAGTAGGAGGAGGACACAGCCCCATCACCCTGCAGTAGGAGGAGGACACAGCCCCATCACCCTGCAGTAGGAGGAGGACACAGCCCCATCACCCTGCAGTAGGAGGAGACAGCCCCATCACCCTGCAGTAGGAGGAGGAGACAGCCCCATCACCATGCAGTAGGAGGAGGAGACAGCCCCATCACCATGCAGTAGGAGGGGGACACAGCCCCATCACCCTGCAGTAGGAGGGGGACACAGCCCCGGCACCCTGCAGTAGGAGGGGGACACAACACCGTCACCCTGCAGTAGGAGGGGGACACAGCCCCGTCACCCTGCAGTAGGAGGGGGACACAACACCGTCACCCTGCAGTAGGAGGGGGACACAGCCCCGTCACCCTGCAGTAGGAGGGGGACACAGCCCCGTCACCCTGCAGTAGGAGGGGGACACAGCACCAACACCCTGCAGTAGGAGGACACAACCCCGACACCCTGCAGTAGGAGGACACAGCCACTAGATGGCCACAGTGTACACCCTCTTACACAGATTCATGTACACACCACTGAGTAAAATGCATGATGAATCAGACTTCCGTATTGGCCATTTGTGTTTATACAGGACATCCCGCCCCAACCTACCGTCAACCAAATCATGTCAATGAAGAGCTATATATACGGAGCAATCCACACAGTTACAACATTTGGGAGGTGCACGGCAATGCGGTACCAACTAAATCTGACCTCTGCATGCCTCCGGAGGCTACTCCATAAGGAGCTTTCAGATCAAGCATAAAATTGGTTTTTAAACAGTCATCACAATGAATGGAAATGTTTGGTGGCATGAATGGAATAAGACAAAAACAATGCTGATACAGCCTTATTCTAAAATGGATTAAAAATATATACATTCTCAATCTCCACACAATACACCATAATGACAAAGCAAAAACAGGTTTTTAAAAATGTTAGCCAACTTATTACAAATAAAAACTGAAATCTCATATTTACATAAGTATTCAGACCCTTTACTCAATACTTTGCTGAAGCACCTTTGGAAGCGATTACAGCCTCGAGTCTTCTTGGGTATGACGCTACAAGCTTGGCACACCTGTATTTGGGGAGTTTCTCCCATTCTTCTCTGCAGATTCCCTCAAGCTCTGTCAGGTTGGATGGGGAGTGTCGCTGCACAGCTATTTTTTGGTCTTTCCAGAAATGTCTGATTGGGTTCAAGTCCGGGCTCCGGTTGGGCCACTCAAGGACATTGAGACTTATCCCGAAGCCACTCCTGAGTTGTCTTGGCTGTGTGTTTAGGGTCATTGTCCTGTTGGAAGGTGAACCTTCTCCCCAGTCTGAGGTCCTGAGCAGGTTTTCATCAAGGATCTCTGTACTTTGCTCTGTTCATCTTTCCCTCGATCCTGACGAGTCAACCAGTTTCTGCCTCTGAAAAACATCCCCATAGCATGAGGCTGCCACCACCATGCTTCACCGTAAGAATGTTGACAGGTTTCCTCCAAACCTGACTTTTGGCATTCAGGCCAAAGAGTTCAATTTTGCTTTCATCAGACAAGATAATCTTGTTTTCTCATGGTCTGAGAGTCCTTAAGGTGCCTTTTGGCAAACTCCAAGTGGGCTATCATGTGTCTTTTACTGAGTAGTGGCTTTCCTTCTACCCACTCTACCATAAAGGCCTGATTGGTGGAGTGCTACAGAGATGGTTGTCCTTCTGGAAGGTTCTCCCATCTCCTTAACAGCCTCTACCCCCAAGCCATAAGACTGCTGAACAAATAATCAAATGGCCACCAGACTATTTACATTGCCCCCCCCTCCCCTTTGTTTTGTACACTGCTGCTACTCGCTGTTTACTGTCTATGCACAGTCACTTTACCCCAACCTCCATGTAAGAATTACCTCGACTAACCTGTACCCCTGCACATTGACTCTACCAGTACCACTGTATATAGCCTCGTTATTTTGTTATGTAAATAACGTGTTACTTTATTAGATTTTTTTTACTTTATTTAGTAAATATTTTCTTAACTCTATTTCTTGAAGTGCATTGTTGGTTAAAGGCTTGTAAGTAGAGGTCGACCGATTAATCAGAATGGCCGATTAATTAGGGCCGATTTCAAGTTTTCATAACAATCGGAAATCGGTATTTTTGGGCGCCGGTTTGCAGATTAAAAATATATATATATATATTTTATTTTATTTATACCTTTACTTAACTAGGCAAGTCAGTGTAACCGAAGTGAAATGGCTAGCTAGTTAGCGCACGCTAATAGCGTTTCAAACATCACTCGCTCTGAGCCTTCTAGTAGTTGTTCCCCTTGCTCTGCATAGGTAACGCTGCTTCGATGGTGGCTGTTGTCGTTGTGTTGCTGGTTCGAGCCCAGGTAGGAGCGAGGAGAGAGACGGAAGCTATACTGTTACACTGGCAATACTAAAGTACCTATAAGAACATCCAAGTCAAAGGTTAATGAAATACAAATGGTATAGAGAGAAATAGTCCTATAATTCCTATAACAACTACAACCTAAAACTTCTTACCTGGGAATATTGAAGACTCCTGTTAAAAGGAACCACCAGCTTTCATATGTGCTCATGTTCTGAGCAAGGAACTTAAACGTTAGCTTTCTTACATGGCACATATTGCACTTTTACTTTCTTCTCCAACACTTTGTTTTTGCATTATTTAAACCAAATTGAACATGTTTCATTATTTATTTGAGGCTAAATTGATTTTATTGATGTATTATTTTACGTTAAAATAAGTGTTCATTCAATAATTGTAGTAATTGTCATTATTAAAAAATTGCCAGATTAATCGGCATCGGCTTTTTAGGTCCTCCAATAATCGGTATCGGTGTTGAAAAATCATAGTCGGTCGACCTCTACTTGTAAGTAAGCATTTCACGGTAAGGTTATGTTCAGCGCATGTGACAAATAACATTTGATTTGATCTAAACAGAGGAAATCTGAAGCTCTGTCAGAGTGACCATCAGGTTTCTTGGTCACCTTCCTGACCAAGGCCCTTCTTCGCGATTGCTCAGTTTGCTCGGGCGGCCAGCTCTAGGAGGAGTCTTTCTAGAAAGCGTAATGGAGGGAAGCTCATCCTAGACTCATTGTGGAGAAGAAACGTCAGTTGGCCAGAGCGATGTGGATCGGTCGCCAGGCAAGAAAATGGTAGCCATATTGGTCAGGGAGAAATCCAAACCAGTCTAATTGGAATGAATGGCAGTAGAGGCATAATCCTGTGACATATCAGGAATTGTAACCTAAAATAGTGTCTTATAATTATAAATACAGTTCCTATGGATTTTATACAAATGTTCTGTATAAATAGCCTCTAAAATATTTGTAAACAGACCATAAATGTAAAAAACAAACGAGTGCTGTTATATGATACAATATCAGTACGTGTTGCTTTTACAAATTGTAAAAGTCCTATCATCGTCTGGCTGTAGACTGACTGCATTGATGAATGCAATGTTGGCATATTGGCAGTTAATTTGAATTTTTTTTAAAATATTAAATAATTCCTCTAAAACTGGCTGGCTACTAGCTAACAAACGTACAAATACAGTCTTCAAATTCACTGTTTTACACAATATCTTATCACAGCACTGGCAAACCATGGTTGACCAACTCCCTGACCAAAATGGCTGACTATTCTCACCATAAGAAGGTTCCATTCTAGTATTCTAACTCCATGGTTCTAATCTCATCATGGTGCTGGCATCAGAAGGTGGGTGTGTATCCAACAAATGACACAGATCCTATCGTTAAACATAAAGAGAGTGTTTGTGACCGTCAGCATAAGAAAATAACGTGCATTACTTTGGTAATGGGGGTAAGAGTGAAAAGAGACAGGACTTTAAGAACGTCACACAGCAAACAGACGCTGGGGACTCACTCTAAACTATTGGCTGGATCAGGACATTGTCAGAACCGGTTAGTTACAGCACCTTGCAAGTTGAATACGATAAGATGTTCTTGGATAGGTTATTTAGATGGGGGGGTCTAGGAAGTGTCTTACTGTTTCTGTGTGTTTCTGTGTGTGTGTGTGTGTGTTTCTGTGTGTGTGTGTGTGTGTGTGTGTGTGTGTGTGTGTGTGTGTGTGTGTGTGTGTGTGTGTGTGTGTGTCTGTGTGTGTGTGTGTTTCTGTGTGTGTGTGTGTTTCTGTGTGTGTGTGTGTTTCTGTGTGTGTGTTTCTGTGTGTGTGTTTCTGTGTGTGTTTCTGTGTGTGTGTGTGTGTGTGTTTCTGTGTGTGTGTGTGTGTGTGTGTTTCTGTGTGTGTGTGTGTTTCTGTGTGTGTGTGTGTGTTTCTGTGTGTGTGTGTGTGTTTCTGTGTGTGTGTGTGTGTTTCTGTGTGTGTGTTTCTGTGTGTGTGTGTGTGTTTCTGTGTGTGTGTTTCTGTGTGTGTTTCTGTGTGTGTGTGTGTTTCTGTGTGTGTGTGTGTTTCTGTGTGTGTGTGTGTGTGTGTGTGTGTGTGTGTGTGTGTGTGTGTGTGTGTGTGTGTGTGTGTCTCTCTCTTACTGGTGACAGCACTGGCGTTGTTGGGTGTGTCAGCTCTCAGGTACTGGGTGGTCTGGGTGGACGGCTGGGACAGGCCCTGGGAACTGACACTGTCTGAAACACTGGAACACAGAGGAGGGGAGAGGGATGAGAACATGAACTCATGATGAATGTGAGGAAGGAGGTACGACGAAGACGCCAACTTCACAACAATTCCCTTACATCATTATCAAGTAATTTTCGGGCGCTCCTATTGGCCTCCTGGCCAGGTACCCTATGACATCATCCTGAAGGAGCCTGTTCTGTCCTGCTAGGCCTCAAACCAGACAGACTTAACAGATAGAGAACCCATCCCTGCTGTACAACCCATCACAAAGAAATCCTCTTCAGGATCTTCCTATTTACAATAAAAGGAGGGTCTGTCCGTTCACATCTCACCAACAGCAGACTGATTCAATCAAACCAACCCTGAAACAGCATTAAAGCAACTCAATTTATCTCAAATATTGCATTAGATAGATTCCTGGTTGGCTGTGAGAGCATGTGAGAATTTGTTCTGGAGAGCGAGAGAGACAGAGAGAGAGAGACCGAGAGACACAGAGACAGAGAGCGAGCGAGAGAGCACAAGAGAAACACGCATCAACAATGACCTGAGATAACACTGAGACTTATATGAAATCTACCAAGATGGAGTCAGTGGTAGGAATCGAAAAGTAGCGAACCTGAATTTTTTTTATTCAGACCACATCCTATACTCACATAGCATCCGAGTAGGAATGGAGATCTAGGATCAGATAGTGCTGTTTATACAAGTGATCAGCACTGAGACCTTTTGTTAATAGAAGGTCTTCCTGGTACATCTTCATAACCAATGTACAGGGTTTCAACTTGTTCTAATCCATCCAAGCACATATCTACGGAGATGTTAAAAGCTGTGCTGGCTTCATGACGCGCTGTGTGCGGACATCAATATGCTTACTTACTTAACCACTGGCCTCCCGGGTGGCTAAGTGGTTATGGGCGCTGTACTGCAGCGCCAGCTGTGCCACCAGAGACTCTGGGTTCGCGCCCAGCGTCTGTCGTAACCGGCCGCGACCGGGCGACGCACAATTGGCCTAGCGTCGTCCGGGTTAGCGAGGGCAAGTCATATTAGCATCCCGTGCTAGTTGATGATAATCCTAGTCATATTAGCATCCCATGCCAGTTGATGATAATCCTAGTCATATTAGCATCCCATGCCAGTTGATGATAATCCTAGTCATATTAGCATCCCATGCCAGTTGATGATAATCCTAGTCATATTAGCAGCTCATGCTATTTGATGATAATCCTAGTCATATTAGCATCCCAATACAGAGGGCACTGTGAATGGAGATCAGTTGAAGTGAGAAGGTTAGGGGAACACCGGATGAATAGGAGGTACCCAGTCTAAAAAGGACAGCACACTGTCAACAGCACACAATACAACATCACTGATCCTCCTTAGAGGCCCCCCAGGTACTGACCTGTTGTCCAGTTCTACTCTCTTCATGCTGTGTAGATGCATAACAGCCAAGACAATGGCCACCAGGAAGATGACAGCACAGCACACCCCAACACTGATATAGAACACCCTGGTAGAGGTGGTAGGAATGGACACTCCATCTGGAGGAGAGAGCGGGATAGAGGTCAGAGGTTAGAGAGAGAGAGAGAGAGACAGCACAAAACACCCCAACATTGGTATATGTAAATCACGTTACACAATCTGGCAGTCCGAACAGATAAAATGTGGCTTTGGCAGATGACAGGAGAACGCTACCTGCCCGAATGCATAGTCCCAACTGTAAAGTTTGGTGGAGCAGGATTAATGGTATGGGGCTGTTTTTCAGTGAAGGGAAATCTTAATGCTACAGTAAACAATGAGATTCTAGACAATTCCGTGCATCCAACCTTTTGACAACAGTTTGGGGAAGGCCCTTTCCTGTTTCAGCATGACAATGTCCCATGCACGTCGACTGCAAGCCAGGTTTAATCCCCCAACATCAGTGCCCGACCTCACTAATGCTTTTGTGGCTGAATGGAAGCAAGTCCCCGCAGCAATGTTCCAACATTAGTGGAAAACCTTCCCAGAAAAGTGGAGGCTGTTATAGCAGCAAAGGGGGGGGGGGACCAACTCCATATTAATGCCCCTGATTTTGGGATTTGAGTTGGGATATCTGTCCTGCAAATACTTCAGATCAGAGACAAAAACAACAAAAATCACACTGCACTCGTTAGCATTCTCTAGGGGATTTTACATTTACTTGTTAGCATTGCTAACATTCAGATTACAATAGGCACAGTTGGGGTTTGAAAATAGCGCCTCGTGTTCAGTGTCGGTATTATCAAATATCCCGGTATGGCACAAAGTCTGTATGAAGGTATGACAATCTGGATACTGTCCAAGTCTAATGGAGTTCTAAATAGCAATGCTTCTGACCCAAGCTGGTCTCAGTCCCTCTCTCAGTCTAAGCTCATCTCTCTGTCTGAAAGCTCTCCTCTCATCCCTGTGCCTTTTAAAAGCTTTTCTGAGATGCCTCAGGTCCAGGCCCACCCAAGCAGAAGAAGGCAAGTACCAAGTACTAAGTACCAGGACAGCTAATGGCTGCTGGTCACTGAGGCAGCAACAGCACACGGTTCACTATAATAGTCCTGAATAAACCCCATGGAGAGGTGACTGGAGAGAGGGAGAGGTGACTGGAGAGAGGGGGAGGTGACTAGAGAGGTGGAGGGGGGGTTGAGAGGGGGGAATCAGAGAGTTTCAAAGGATAAAACCCATCTCCCTCTAGGTCTAGTATTATACTGCCTTGCTGTACTGCCTTGCTGAGGCAGAGGCTATAACAGAGATGATTGGAGATGTGAACGAGGGGGGGAGCCTTATTGAACTGCATGGCTGTATACACGGAGAGCCTTATTGAACTGCATGGCTGTATACACGGAGAGCCTTATTGAACTGCATGGCTGTATGCACGGAGAGCCTTATTGAACTGCATGGCTGTATACACGGAGAGCCTTATTTAACTGCATGGCTGTATACACGGAGAGCCTTATTGAACTGCATGGCTGTATACACGGAGAGCCTTATTGAACTGCATGGCTGTATACACGGAGAGCCTTATTGAACTGCATGGCTGTATACACGGAGAGCCTTATTGAACTGCATGGCTGTATACACGGAGAGCCTTATTGAACTGCATGGCTGTATACACGGAGAGCCTTATTGAACTGCATGGCTGTATACACGGAGAGCCTTATTGAACTGCATGGCTGTATACACGGAGAGCCTTATTGAACTGCATGGCTGTATACACGGAGAGCCTTATTGAACTGCATGGCTGTATACACGGAGAGCCTTATTGAACTGCATGGCTGTATACACGGAGAGCCTTATTGAACTGCATGGCTGTATACATGGAGAGCCTTATTGAACTGCATGGCTAAATACATGGAGGTGGAGGAGAGCCTTATTGAACTGCATGGTTGAATACGGAGAGCCTTATTGAACTGCATGGCTGTATACATGGAGGTGGAGGAGAGCCTTATTGAACTGCATGGCTGTATACATGGAGAGCCTTATTGAACTGCATGGCTGTATACATGGAGAGCCTTATTGAACTGCATGGCTAAATACATGGAGGTGGAGGAGAGCCTTATTGAACTGCATGGTTGAATACGGAGAGCCTTATTGAACTGCATGGCTGTATACATGGAGGTGGAGGAGAGCCTTATTGAACTGCATGGCTGTATATATGGAGAGCCTTATTGAACTGCATGGCTGAATACATGGAGAGCCTTATTGAACTGCATGGCTGAATACATGGAGATGGAGGAGAGCCTTATTGAACTGCATGGCTGAATACATGGAGGAGAGCCTTATTGAGCTACATGGTTGAATACATGGAGGTGGAGGGGAGCCTTATTGAACTGCATGGCTGAATACATGGAGGAGAGCCTTATTGAGCTACATGGTTGAATACATGGAGGTGGAGGGGAGCCTTATTGAACTGCATGGCTGAATACATGGAGAGCCTTATTGAACTGCATGACTGTATACATGGAGAGCCTTATTGAACTGCATGGCTGAATACATGGAGGTGGAGGAGAGCCTTATTGAGCTGTGTACATGGAGATCCTACAACTCATTGTGTTCCATTAAGCTCTGTGGTTGTATACTGCCACTTAGTCTGAGCCTATCCGCTGTAACATTCTAGTCTAGTTTAGGGGACAGGATATAGGATGTATGGCTATATGGAGCTGGTTTAGGGGACAGGATATAGGATGTATGGCTATACGGAGCTGGTTTAGGGGACAGGATATAGGATGTATGGCTATACGGAGCTGGTTTAGGGGACAGGATATAGGATGTATGGCTATACGGAGCTGGTTTAGGGGACAGGATATAGGATATGGATTGGCCTACTTACTCTCCGGCCTCTGAATGGTCTTGTTGTTGGAGACCGGTGTAATCTTCGGATCAGAATCAATTCCTGTTAGAGACACAGAGGAGGAAGAACGGTTTAGAGCAGGAAGCAAAATGAAGATCAGTAGCGGGACATTAAGGGGATTGGTAGACCGATGTATACAAGGCTGGAGCCACACAGATTTCACAAACTAAGCATTTACCAAGATGTGATACAACTTAGAAATAGCCAGCTGCTTAACAGTCCTGGACAGACACCATTTTTACAACACGGAATATGAGGCAGAGAGAGGCACAAAACCACTACCCTCCTCAGGTGGCTGATTTGACTCGTGTTTAAAATAAGCCGTAGCGGGCATAGAGTTATTAGATTTATTGTCCGTTTCCTCTCAGCAAAGCATATGACAAGCAGGGTGTGTGTGTGTGTGTGTGTGTGTAATTATCTAGTGTGGTTGAAAAAAGCAGCAGCAGAACTTAAGACAAACACCTTTCCATCAACATAACGCTTTCTGAAAGTACTGAAACCCCTGGACTTTATCCACATTTTGTTACACTAAAGCCTTATTCAAAAAACGGATTAAATAAATAAAAAAATACTCAGAAATCTACACACAATACTACATAATGACAAAGTGAGAACAGGTTTAGACGTTTTAGCAAATGTATTAAATATAAAATCAGAAATACCTTATTTACGTAAGTATTCAGACCCTTTGCTATGAGACTCGAAATTGAGCTCAGGTGCATCCTGTTTCCATCTATCATCCCTCAGATGTTTCTACAACTTGATTGGAGTCCACCTTCGGTAAATTCAACTGATTGAACATGATTTGCAAAGGCACACACCTGTCTATATAAAGGTCCCACAGTTGACAGTGCATGTCAGAGCAAAAACCAAGCCATGAGGTCGAAGGAACTGTACGTAGAGCTCAGAGACTGGATTGTGTCGAGGCACAGATTTGGGGAAGGGTACCAAAACATGCCTGCAGCATTGAAGTTCCCCAAGAACACAGTGGCCTCCATCATTCTTAAATATAAGAAGTTTGGACACAGCAAGACTCTTCCTAGAGCTGGCCGCCCAGGAGAACTGAGCAATCGGGGGAGAAGGGCCTTGGTCAGGGAGGTGACCAAGACCCAATGGTCACTTTGACAGAGCTCTGGAGTTCCTCTGTGGAGATGGGAGAACATTACAGAAGAACAACCATCTCTGCAGCACTCCACCAATCAGGCCTTCATGGTAGAGTGGCCAGACCGCAACCACTCCTCAGTAAAAAGCACCAATCAGGACTTCATGGTAGAGTGGCCAGACCGCAACCACTCCTCAGTAAAAAGCACCAATCAGGCCTTCATTGTAGAGTGGCCAGACCGCAACCACTCCTCAGTAAAAAGCACCAATCAGGCCTTCATTGTAGAGTGGCCAGACCGCAACCACTCCTCAGTAAAAAGCACCAATCAGGTCTTCATGGTAGAGTGGCCAGACCGCAACCACTCCTCAGTAAAAAGCACCAATCAGGCCTTCATGGTAGAGTGGCCAGACCGCAACCACTCCTCAGTAAAAAGCACCAATCAGGCCTTCATTGTAGAGTGGCCAGACCGCAACCACTCCTCAGTAAAAAGCACCAATCAGGCCTTCATTGTAGAGTGGCCAGACCGCAACCACTCCTCCGTAAAAAGGCACATGACAACCTTTTAAACAGGATTCTCTGGTCTGATGAAACCAAGACTGAACTCTTTGGCCTGAAGGCCAAGCATTATATCTGGAGGAAACCTGGCACCATCCCTACGGTGAAGCACGGTGGTGGCAGCAACAAGCCGTGGGGATGTTTTTCAGCGGCAGGGACTGGGAGACTAGTCAGGATTGAGGAAAAGATGAACAGAGTAAAGTACAGAGAGATACTTGACGGCAGAGTTCCTCTGTTCAGTGTCTGTACTTTTGCCCATCTTAATCTTTTATTTTTATTGGCCAGTTTGAGATACAGATTTTTTCTTTGCAACTCTGCCTAGAAGGCCAGCATCCCATAGTCGCCTCTTCACTGTTGATGTTGAGACTGGACAGAGGAACTCTGCCTAGAAGGCCAGCATCCCAGAGTCGCCTCTTCACTGTTGACGTTGAGACTGGACAGAGGAACTCTGCCTAGAAGGCCAGCATCCCAGAGTCGCCTCTTCACTGTTGACGTTGAGACTGGACAGAGGAACTCTGCCTAGAAGGCCAGCATCCCAGAGTCGCCTCTTCACTGTTGACGTTGAGACTGGACAGAGGAACTCTGCCTAGAAGGCCAGCATCCCAGAGTCGCCTCTTCAATGTTGACGTTGAGACTGGACAGAGGAACTCTGCCTAGAAGGCCAGCATCCCAGAGTCGCCTCTTCACTGTTGACGTTGAGACTGGACAGAGGAACTCTGCCTAGAGGGCCAGCATCCCAGAGTCGCCTCTTCACTGTTGACGTTGAGACTGGTGTTTTGCTGGTACTATTTAATGAAGCTGCCAGTTGAGGACTTGTGAGGCGTCTGCTTCTCAAACTAGACTCTAATGTACTTGTCCTCTTGCTCAGTTGTGCACCGGGGCCTCCCACTCCTCTTTCTATTCTGGTTAAAGCCCGTTTGCGCTGTTCTGTGAAGGGAGTAGTACACAGCGTTGTGCGAGATCTTCAGTTTCTTGACAATTTCTCGCATGGAATAGCCTTCATTTCTCAGAACAAGAATAGACTGACGAGTTTCAGAAGACAGTTGATTGTTTCTGGCTATTTTGAGCCTGTAATCGAACCCACAAATGCTGATGCTCCAGATACTCAACTAGTGTAAAGGCCAGTTTTATTGCTTCTTTAATCAGCACAACAGTTTTCAGCTGTGCTAACATAATTGCAGCACGGGCTGCTACTATGACTAGGATTATCATCAACTAGCTAGGGCTGCTACTATGACTAGGATTATCATCAACTAGCACGGGCTGCTACTATGACTAGGATTATCATCAACTAGCACGGGATGCTAGGTGTTCCAGCATCGCCACAGACGGTGTTCCAGCATCGCCACAGACGGTGATCCAGCATCGCCACAGACGGTGATCCAGCATCGCCACAGACGGTGATCCAGCGTCGCCACAGACAAACAGTGTTCCAGCATCGCCACAGACGGTGTTCCAGCATCGCCACAGACGGTGATCCAGCGTCGCCACAGACAAACAGTGTTCCAGCATCGCCACAGACGGTGTTCCAGCATCGCCACAGACGGTGATCCAGCGTCGCCACAGACAAACAGTGTTCCAGCATCGCCACAGACAAACAGTGTTCCAGCATCGCCACAGACAAACAGTGTTCCAGCATCGCCACAGACAAACAGTGTTCCAGCATCGCCACAGACAAACAGTGTTCCAGCATCGCCACAGACACAAACGGTGTTACAGAATCAGAGGGAGCACACGTTGGAGGGGGAGATGGAGACAGTTTGATGGTTTAAGGTAGAAAAACAATTGTTTATAATAATTATTAATTTACACTACTGCTATTGTGTATATATTTACCTAAAAAAATACAATAGAATTAATTAATTTGAACAATTACAACTGTTATTTTATTCACGGTCTTCACCCATAATCGTCGATGACACGGTTATACTGTTCAGGCCCTGACTGACAGGAAGAGGAGTCTTACGTTTGTAGCACATTTTCCTCCTCTTGAAGTTGAGGACTGTGAAGTTGTTCGAGTGGCTGGTGAGGTTGAGCTGTACCGTCAGGACCGCCTCTCCATCTACCTTCCCTGAGCAGAACAGGTCCACTCTGAACACTACACACACACAGAGAGAGAGAGAAACACAGATTGACAGAGAGAGAGCCAACACAGCGACAGACAGAGAGAGATTACACTGGGTTCCCCTGTGTTCCTACTGCAGGCTTTATTAGGGACCCTACTGCAGGCTTTATTAGGGACCCTACTGCAGGCTTTATTAGGGACCCTACCCTACTGCAGAGAGAGAAACACAGATTGACAGAGAGAGAGCCAACACAGCGACAGACAGAGAGAGATTACACTGGGTTCCCCTGTGTTCCTACTGCAGGCTTTATTAGGGACCCTACTGCAGGCTTTATTAGGGACCCTACTGCAGGCTTTATTAGGGACCCTACTGCAGGCTTTATTAGGGACCCTACTGCAGGCTTTATTAGGGACCCTACTGCAGGCTTTATTAGGGACCCTACTGCAGGCTTTATTAGGGACCCTACTGCAGGCTTTATTAGGGACCCTACTGCAGGCTTTATAATAGAATTTGATTGATTGACTGATCTAGCAACACACACGTTCCAGAAGAACTCAAATATTTTTTTTGTGGCTCTGAATATTAATACATACTTTTAAAATACAGAAGATAATTATAATGTTCATAATACCAGTGGAGGATGGGAAGTGATGATTGGTTGACAGACCTGAGGCTGTGCGAGGCACCTCCCCCTGGGCAGAGATGTTGCTCTGTGGTTGGTTCATAGCTGCAGGTTTGTCTACATGGAAACCCATCCTGTAATCAACCTGTAGGAGAGGGGCGGAAAGAAGGATGAGTGAGAGAGACCGAGTGACCGACCGACCGACAGAGTGACCGGCCGACCGACCGACAGAGTGACCGGCCGACCGACCGACAGAGTGACCGGCCGACCGACCGACAGAGTGACCGGCCGACCGACCGACAGAGTGACCGGCCGACCGAGGGAGAGAGACCGAGCGTGTACCTTATCCTTGGAGCGCCAGGTAAAGTGCAGGCTGTTGGTCTCGCTGGGTACAGGCAGGATGAAGGAGAGAGCATAGTGGTTTACCACGTCATCCCTCACGTAGTACAGCTCTGCATCTAGACCTGCAATACACACACACACACACACACACGGTTAGTGCAACATAAACACCTGAAAGAATGAGAAACACAGGGATGGGCATTTGAAATCATTTCACTATTTGAATTAATTAATTAAAAAAATATATGGGAAATCTGGACAGTGGAAACATCCACTGTTTTTATTTTACACACAATACCCCAGACAAATGTTTACTGCACAGGCTGTGGGAGAGATGGTGTCTACAGCAGGACAGGGATGGACAGGGGCCAGTGGTATGTGAGACTAGGGAGAGATGTTGTCTACAGCAGGACAGGGGCCAGTGGTGAGAGACTAGGGAGAGATGTTGTCTACAGCAGGACAGGGGCCAGTGGTGTGTGAGACTAGGGAGAGATGTTGTCTACAGCAGGACAGGGGCCAGTAGTGTGTGAGACTAGGGAGAGATGTTGTCTACAGCAGGGTGGGGATGGACTGGTGGTGTGAGAGACTAGGGAGAGATGTTGTCTACAGCAGGGTGGGGATGGACTGGTGGTGTGAGAGACTAGGGAGATGTCTACAGCAGGGCGGGGATGGACAGGGGCCAGTAGTGTGTGAGACTAGGGAGAGATGTCTACAGCAGGGCGGGGATGGGCTGGTGGTGTGTGAGACTAGGGAGAGATGTTGTCTACAGAAGGACAGGGGCCAGTAGTGTGTGAGACTAGGGAGAGAGAAAAAGTTGCCAGACTCGTACTAGTTAGACAAACTTGTTATCCATCATTCCATCTGGCAGTGCTTCCGTTGCATCAAATCTATGTAAAGAATCAAGCTGAAACAGACAGATGTTAGCTACCTAACCAACTGAAGCCATGTTGCCGCGCTACCTAACCAACTGAAGCCATGTTACCGCGCTACCTAACCAACTGAAGCCATGTTACCGCGCTACCTAACCAACTGAAGCCATGTTGCCCCGCTACCTAACCAACTGAAGCGATGTTGCCCCGCTACCTAACCAACTGAAGCCATGTTGCCCCGCTACCTAACCAACTGAAGCCATGTTGCCCCGCTACCTAACCAACTGAAGCCATGTTGCCCCGCTACCTAACCAACTGAAGCGATGTTGCCCCGCTACCTAACCAACTGAAGCGATGTTGCCCCGCTACCTAACCAACTGAAGCGATGTTGCCCCGCTACCTAACCAACTGAAGCGATGTTGCCCCGCTACCTAACCAACTGAAGCGATGTTGCCCCGCTACCTAACCAACTGAAGTGATGTTGCCCCGCTACCTAACCAACTGAAGTGATGTTGCCCCGCTACCTAACCAACTGAAGTGATGTTGCCCCGCTACCTAACCAACTGAAGCGATGTTGCCCCCCCTACCTATCCAACTGAAGCGATGTTGCCGCGCTACCTAACCAACTGAAGTGATGTTGCCCCGCTACCTAACCAACTGAAGCGATGTTGCCCCGCTACCTAACCAACTGAAGTGATGTTGCCCCGCTACCTAACCAACTGAAGCGATGTTGCATCTCTACCTAACCAACTGAAGCGATGTTGTTGCGCTACCTAACCAACTGAAGCGATGTTGGTGCGCTACCTAACCAACTGAAGTGATGTTGGTGCGCTACCTAACCAACTGAAGCCATGTTGCCGCGCTACCTAACCAACTGAAGCCATGTTGCCGCGCTAACTAACCAACTGAAGCCATGTTGCCCCGCTACCTAACCAACTGAAGCGATGTTGCCCCGCTACCTAACCAACTGAAGCCATGTTGCCCCGCTACCTAACCAACTGAAGCCATGTTGCCCCGCTACCTAACCAACTGAAGCCATGTTGCCCCGCTACCTAACCAACTGAAGCGATGTTGCCCCGCTACCTAACCAACTGAAGCGATGTTGCCCCGCTACCTAACCAACTGAAGCGATGTTGCCCCGCTACCTAACCAACTGAAGCGATGTTGCCCCGCTACCTAACCAACTGAAGTGATGTTGCCCCGCTACCTAACCAACTGAAGTGATGTTGCCCCGCTACCTAACCAACTGAAGTGATGTTGCCCCGCTACCTAACCAACTGAAGCGATGTTGCCCCCCTACCTATCCAACTGAAGCGATGTTGCCGCGCTACCTAACCAACTGAAGTGATGTTGCCCCGCTACCTAACCAACTGAAGCGATGTTGCCCCGCTACCTAACCAACTGAAGTGATGTTGCCCCGCTACCTAACCAACTGAAGCGATGTTGCATCTCTACCTAACCAACTGAAGCGATGTTGTTGCGCTACCTAACCAACTGAAGCGATGTTGGTGCGCTACCTAACCAACTGAAGTGATGTTGGTGCGCTACCTAACCAACTGAAGTGATGTTGCCCCGCTACCTAACCAACTGAAGCCATGTTGCCTCGCTACCTAACCAACTGAAGCGATGTTGCCCCGCTACCTAACCAACTGAAGCGATGTTGCCCCGCTACCTAACCAACTGAAGCGATGTTGCCTCGCTACCTAACCAACTGAAGCGATGTTGCCTCGCTACCTAACCAACTGAAGCGATGTTGCCTCGCTACCTAACCAACTGAAGCCATGTTGCCCCCCTACCTAACCAACTGAAGCGATGTTGCCCCCCTACCTAACCAACTGAAGCGATGTTGCCCCCCTACCTAACCAACTGAAGCGATGTTGCCGCGCTACCTAACCAACTGAAGCGATGTTGCCGCGCTACCTAACCAACTGAAGCGATGTTGCCGCGCTACCTAACCAACTGAAGCTATGTCGTCTCGCTACCTAACCAACTGAAGCTATGTTGCCTCGCTACCTAACCAATTGAAGCGATGTTGCCCCGCTACCTAACCAACTGAAGCGATGTTGCCGCGCTCCTCGTCCTGGTCTACAACAACTTCGTTCAGATTAAACAGCCTACCTGAGGGTTGCTGGCTGTAGCCTACTCCTTCTCATTTAGCAAACTTAATTTGGACATTTTAGTTAATTTTGCATTGATTACAGATCTCCCACTTCCAGCAGTGATTTATACACACTAGATGGCTGACAGGGGGCGCTGTTTTGAAGCCACTGCGCCTCCATCTTGGTACTCCTCCCATTCTAAAATAAAATATTTTTGGAAGCTATATTCATTTATTAAATGTCTACATTTGTTTTACTACTTGTATTCTATTACAGATACCTTAATGCTTTTAAATTAAAACTGTGCTAAACATAAAAAATGTTTCACAAAAACATTTCCTTAGAGTATACATTTTTTTGAAAGTACTAATGTTACGGTCCCTACTGACAAATACAGTGCCATCAGAAAGCATTCATAACCCAGGACGTGTATTCCGCATGTGTTACAGCCTGAATTCAATATGGATGGAATTCATTTCCTTCCCTCTGGCCCATCTACACACAATACCCCATAATGACAAAGTGAGTCATCGTACTTTCCCCCAACAGTTAACCTACTCTATTGGTCAGCTGTTTGAGAAAAATGTGGCTTTGAGGAAGAAAAATGTGCCTGTTCCAAAAGAATGGGACAGTTATAGGATGATAGATCCCAAATTCATACAACCAGTAGGACGAGACTACATAACATAAAAACATTAAAAAGCAATACATCCGATAAACAGATCAGACAAAGTTTACCTTAACCTAATATTTTTTCACATTAGCAGCGCAGCAATGCACACAAGGCAGTAGGCGACACCTACTGATAGGTTCCATAATGCACATGCGAGCAGTTTCATGTGACAGATTAAAATATCAGTTAGAAATTTAGAAAGAGAGGAAATCTAATATGCAACAACTAGCACGGGCTGCTAATATGACTAGGATTATCATCAACTAGCACGGGCTGCTAATATGACTAGGATTATCATCAACTAGCACGGGCTGCTAATATGACTAGGATTATCATCAACTAGCACGGGCTGCTAATATGACTAGGATTATCATCAACTAGCACGGGCTGCTAATATGACTAGGATTATCATCAACTAGCACGGGCTGCTAATATGACTAGGATTATCATCAACTAGCACGGGCTGCTAATATGACTAGGATTATCATCAACTAGCACGGGCTGTTAATATGACTAGGATTATCATCAACTAGCACGGGCTGCTAATATGACTAGGATTATCATCAACTAGCACGGGCTGCTAATATGACTAGGATTATCATCAACTAGCACGGGCTGCTAATATGACTAGGATTATCATCAACTAGCACGGGCTGCTAATATGACTAGGATTATCATCAACTAGCACGGGCTGCTAATATGACTAGGATTATCATCAACTAGCACGTGCTGTTAATATGACTAGGATTATCATCAACTAGCACGGGCTGCTATAATGACTAGGATTATCATCAACTAGCACGGAATGCTAATATGACTAGGATTATCATCAACTAGCATGGGCTGTTAATATGACTAGGATTATCATCAACTAGCATGGGCTGCTAATATGACTAGGATTATCATCAACTAGCACGGCTGCTAATATGACTAGGATTATAATCAACTAGCACGGGCTGCTAATATGACTAGGATTATCATCAACTAGCACAGGCTGCTAATATGACTAGGATTATCATCAACTGGCACGGGATGCTAATATGACTAGGATTATCATCAACTAGCACGGGATGCTAATATGACTAGGATTATCATCAACTAGCACGGGATGCTAATATGACTAGAATTATCATCAACTAGCACGGAATGCTAATATGACTAGAATTATCATCAACTAGCATGGGATGCTAATATGACTAGGATTATCATCAACTAGCACGGGCTGCTAATATGACTAGGATTATCATCAACTAGCACGGACTGCTAATATGACTAGGATTATCATCAACTAGCACGGGCTGCTATAATGACTAGGATTATCATCAACTAGCACGGGCTGCTATAATGACTAGGATTATCATCAACTAGCACGGTATGCTAATACGACTAGGATTATCATCAACTAGCACGGAATGCTAATATGACTAGGATTATCATCAACTAGCTAGGGCTGTTAATATGACTAGGATTATCATCAACTAGCATGGGCTGCTAATATGACTAGGATTATCATCAACTAGCACGGCTGCTAATATGACTAGGATTATAATCAACTAGCACGGGCTGCTAATATGACTAGGATTATCATCAACTAGCACGGGCTGCTAAAATGACTAGGATTATCATCAACTAGCATGGGATGCTAATATGACTAGAATTATCATCAACTAGCACGAAATGCTAATATGACTAGAATTATCATCAACTAGCACGAAATGCTAATATGACTAGAATTATCATCAACTAGCACGGGCTGCTAAAATGACTAGGATTATCATCAACTAGCATGGGATGCTAATATGACTAGAATTATCATCAACTAGCACGAAATGCTAATATGACTAGAATTATCATCAACTAGCACGAAATGCTAATATGACTAGAATTATCATCAACTAGCACGGGATGCTAATATGACTAGGATTATCATCAACTAGCACGGAATGCTAATATGACTAGAATTATCATCAACTAGCACGGGATGCTAATATGACTAGGATTATCCTCAACTAGCACGGGATGATAATATGACTAGGATTATCATCAACTAGCACGGACTGCTAATATGACTAGGATTATCATCAACTAGCACGGGCTGCTATAATGACTAGGATTATCATCAACTAGCACGGGCTGCTATAATGACTAGGATTATCATCAACTAGCACGGGATGCTAATATGACTAAAATTATCATCAACTAGCACGGGATGCTAATATGACTAGGATTATCATCAACTAGCACGGTATGCTAATACGACTAGGATTGTGCCGGCTGCTGGGCAACGAAAGAAAGTTGATGTAAAATAATTGCCTCCGCGGATCTGGTTTGATTTTGTCTAAGACATGCCTCATAACATGTTTTAAAAAGTTCAGAAAATGGAGTACATGTTTTCAAAATGCTGGCAGGCACCAATTTTATTGATTGGCTTCTTTTTTTTTTTTTTTTTTAATCAGCCAAAAGCCGGCTAAGGGAAACCCTCATCCAAAATGTAATGAATAACTTAGCCATGCTCAAAGGGATATTCAATGTCGGCCTATTTTGTTGTTAAGTTTACCAATAGGTGGCCTTTCTTGTGAGGAATGGTAAAACCTCTCTGGTCTTTGTGTTACAATCTGTGTTTGAAATTCACTGCTCCACTGAGGAACCTAACAGATAAATTGTATGTGTGGGGGGACAGAGATGAGGTAGTCATTCAAAAATCACGTTAAACACTATTATTGCACACAGAGTGAGTCCATGCAACTTAAGGTCATTTTTACTCCTGAACTTATTTAGGCTTGCCATAACAAAAAGGGGTTGAATACTTGACTCAAGCCATTTAATTTTTTTCATTAATTAATTAGTAAACATTCCCCAAAACATAATTCCACTTTAACATGATGGTGTATTGTGTGTAGGCCAGTGACACAAAACCTCAAATGTAATCCATTTTTAAATTCAGGCTTTAAGACAACAAATGTGGACAAAGTCAAGAGAGGTGAATACTTTGAAGGAATTGTAAATCCATTACATTTTGTCCTTGAAAATGTTTATTGAAATACTGTAGAATTCCATTCATTCCTATGGAGGACAACTAGTTTTGACCGACGGATGGAAAGCCTCTCATTGAGTATGCAAAGCTGTCATATCAAGGCAAAGGCTGGCTACCATGAAGAATCTCAAATATGAAAATATATCTTGATTTGCTTTAAAAAAAAAAAACTTTTTGGGTTACTACATGATTCCATGTGTGTTATTTCATAGTTCTGATGTCTTCACTATTATTCTACAATATAGAAAATAGTCAAAAAATTAAAAAGAAGAAAAACCAATGAATGAGTAAGTGCGTCCACTCTTCAGACTGGTGCTGTACATCATTGGTTGCTACACGCGGAGCCTGACTGGAGAGCCAACAAAAACAAGAAGCACGCGGGGAAACCTGTGCATGCTTTTTATAGGTTACACGTCATAAAAACAACATTATAACTTACTCAGAGACAGAGCAGAGAATAACAGCATGCTTTACGGGGAAATCTCCCATGGAAAGGGCATTTTAGTCCAGGACTAGACTTAATCTGTTTTAAAAAAAACAGCCCTAAATGCCATCGTCACAAAAGCCACTTAATTTGTGATAAAAACCTTTATTAAAACATTTAGGCCTATGGGCTAGGCTACATGAGGTGTGATACTAACCTTATAGGACTATGGGCTAGACTACATGAGGTGTGATACTAACCTTATAGGACTATGGGCTAGGCTACATGCGGTGTGATACTAACCTTATAGGACTATGGGCTAGGCTACATGAGGTGTGATACTAACCTTATAGGACTATGGGCTAGACTACATGAGGTGTGATACTAACCTTATAGGACTATGGGCTAGGCTACATGAGGTGTGATACTAACCTTATAGGACTATGGGCTAGGCTACATGAGGTGTGATACTAACCTTATATGACTATGGGCTAGACTACATGAGGTGTGATACTAACCTTATAGGACTATGGGCTAGACTACATGAGGTGTGATACTAACCTTATAGGACTATGGGCTAGGCTACATGAGGTGTGATACTAACCTTATAGGCCTATGGGCTAGGCTACATGAGGTGTGATACTAACCTTATAGGACTATGGGCTAGGCTACATGAGGTGTGATACTAACCTTATAGGACTATGGGCTAGGCTACATGAGGTGTGATACTAACCTTATAGGCCTATGGGCTAGGCTACATGAGGTGTGATACTAACCTTATAGGACTATGGGCTAGACTACATGAGGTGTGATACTAACCTTATAGGACTATGGGCTAGGCTACATGAGGTGTGATACTAACCTTATAGGACTATGGGCTAGGCTACATGCGGTGTGATACTAACCTTATAGGACTATGGGCTAGGCTACATGAGGTGTGATACTAACCTTATAGGACTATGGGCTAGACTACATGAGGTGTGATACTAACCTTATAGGACTATGGGCTAGGCTACATGAGGTGTGATACTAACCTTATAGGACTATGGGCTAGGCTACATGAGGTGTGATACTAACCTTATAGGACTATGGGCTAGACTACATGAGGTGTGATACTAACCTTATAGGACTATGGGCTAGACTACATGAGGTGTGATACTAACCTTATAGGACTATGGGCTAGGCTACATGAGGTGTGATACTAACCTTATAGGCCTATGGGCTAGGCTACATGAGGTGTGATACTAACCTTATAGGAAGGACTATGGGCTAGGCTACATGAGGTGTGATACTAACCTTATAGGACTATGGGCTAGGCTACATGAGGTGTGATACTAACCTTATAGGAAGGACTATGGGCTAGGCTACATGAGGTGTGATACTAACCTTATAGGACTATGGGCTAGGCTACATGAGGTGTGATACTAACCTTATAGGACTATGGGCTAGGCTACATGAGGTGTGATACTAACCTTATAGGCCTATGGGCTAGGCTACATGAGGTGTGATACTAACCTTATAGGCCTATGGGCTAGGCTACATGAGGTGTGATACTAACCTTATAGGACTATGGGCTAGGCTACATGAGGTGTGATACTAACCTTATAGGACTATGGGCTAGGCTACATGAGGTGTGATACTAACCTTATAGGACTATGGGCTAGACTACATGAGGTGTGATACTAACCTTATAGGACTATGGGCTAGGCTACATGAGGTGTGATACTAACCTTATAGGACTATGGGCTAGGCTACATGAGGTGTGATACTAACCTTATAGGCCTATGGGCTAGGCTACATGAGGTGTGATACTAACCTTATAGGACTATAGGCTAGGCTACATGAGGTGTGATACTAACCTTATAGGACTATGGGCTAGGCTACATGAGGTGTGATGCTAACCTTATAGGACTATGGGCTAAGCTACATGAGGTGTGATACTAACCTTATAGGACTATGGGCTAGGCTACATGAGGTGTGATACTAACCTTATAGGACTATGGGCTAGGCTACATGAGGTGTGATGCTAACCTTATAGGACTATGGGCTAGGCTACAAGAGGAGTGAGAATAAAAGGCGTTGTTTCTAATGCTGGGCATCATACACAAGTGAAAGGCTAATATTGTCACCCATCAGACTATTCTTGATTTAATCTCGTCTTTACATAGACTAAATAATATATGGTGTGAAATTTGTTTTCATTTAGAATGGATCATTATCATGCATCTGTACATCTGTATTGAAACAGGGGCATTGGAAAAAATACCTGTCATCTATGCATTTAAATAGCGAAGAAAGGACGCTTTTCCCCGTGGTTCATTTTCATGCCAGCCAGGTAGGCTATACTCCTGTTGTAAAGAGAAGCAATGTGCTTCATATTAGGAAAGTTGAGAAATAAATATAGTAGGTCTTGCCTATTGAAAACTGATGGGTTCCTCCTCCTTTTAATAGAGGCCATCACTCTTGTTTTCTCACGCAAGCTCAAGGGCTCTCATGAAGTGTTTGATTAGAATTTTGATTACATTTGAATTGATGTCAGAGTGATTAGAGGGACAATAGAGCACTGAGTACCAGGCAGTTAACAAGTTTGGTGGCTAGTAATGACCATCAGCTGCATCAGAGCTTGGAGAAGCCTAATTACCGTGACTTAACGGTCATGTGGAATTTGACTGGCTTCATGACTCATGACCACCAGCGTGACAGTAATGCAATCACCACAACAGCCCTAGTCCCAGGTCCAGAGTTCAGATTGAGGGCCCTATTTAGTACACTACCTTTAACTAGATCCCACCGGGCCCTGTGAACTACTTCCCCCACCGGGCCCTGTGAACTACTTCCCCCACCGGGCCCTGTGAACTACTTCCCCCACCGGGCCCTGTGAACTACTTCCCCCACCGGGCCCTGTGAACTACTTCCCCCACCGGGCCCTGTGAACTACTTCCCCCACCGGGCCCTGTGAACTACTTCCCCCACCGGGCCCTGTGAACTACTTCCCCCACCGGGCCCTGTGAACTACTTCCCCCACCGGGCCCTGTGAACTACTTCCCCCACCGGGCCCTGTGAACTACTTCCCCCACCGGGCCCTGTGAACTACTTCCCCCACCGGGCCCTGTGAACTACTTCCCCCACCGGGCCCTGTGAACTACTTCCCCACCGGGCCCTGGTCTAAAGTAGTGCACTACACATTGAATAGGGTTCTATTTGGGGTATATGGTACAATGCCGCCATAGGTTAAAAGGTACTGCACATTCTCAGTCTTTAGCTAAAATGCAAGTTAGTTATAGGGGAAAGCCAGCAGACAAATCTCTCTCCATGAGTAGAACGAGGAGAGACATGCCACTCATTAATCACCATTCACAAAACAACGACGACTCAGCTTCCAACACAAAATCAGCACAGTTTCAAGGGCCGCCTGCCTGCCTGGGGATGAGCTGTATTTTGTAGTAAAACACAAGGTGATCTAAACACTTACTAAATGTTTACGAGCTAAGACAGAGCTGGTTTTAAAACAATTCCTAAATGTAGGAGCTAAGACAGCTGGTTTTAAAACAATTCCAAAATGTACGAGCTAAGACACAGCTGGTTATCCCATTTCAGCAAGTTTTCTGGAGATGGTGTTACATACTGGCATTAGCGTGTAGGCTGGCTGTGTGTGTGTGTTCGCGATGAAATCCCCCTGCGTGCCCTGGGGCAGCCGTATCAGTCCTGTGGGCCCCCGTCTGACAGAGGACAGGAGCAGCACAGCGGAGCCTGTTTAACAGTCTCTCTAATATTCAAAGAGAAGAGGAATGTGCCCAATACCCCAGGGCTTTCCTGTCCCAATACCCCAGGGCTTTCCTGCCCCAATACCCCAGGGCAAGCCAAAATCTCAGAGCTCTCCCTTTCTCTCCCCCCCACCCCACGCTTGGAGCCCACAAAAGGTTAGGACCGGCTCTGACTACAATAGTGGGTATGGATGTGGGTACATAGACCTGCAAGGAGAAAAACAAGTCCCTGGTAATGGGAGAATTCCCCAGAGTAATGTGTGGATCTCTCCTTCTAGCAAAACAACAGCTTTACAATCCTCAGGTTCCACCTCTCTCCGTCAGTCACTGCCTTATCTGGGTCTTATTGAGCTTACCTCCATACATGTAGACTGTCTCCCTCTGTGGGTTGGTAACTTGCTAGGGCTATTCTAAGTTAAGGTACATGTCTGTTTCTCTCTCTTCAAAGTGTAGCCTAATATTCCAATTGAGTCTCACAAGGCATTGACTGAATGCGATGCCAGTCCGGATGGGTTTTTCTAAAAGGAGAAACTCTCCTCCTATATGGGGTTCTACTTTCTGTTGGTTTTGGGTACCAGCTTCAAAAACAGCTGAAAATATTTTGAATATGGAAAAAATATATATTTCACAGAGTTTTAGAGGATACAATGATTCTCTACACTATACTCGCTTGTTTTGTTACAACCTGAAATTAGAATTTTAGCAACCAGGAAATGGCGGAGTGATTTCTGCATGGAGTACCTTGACAACACACCAGACTCAATAGGGATAGCCACCGACAACACACCAGACTCAATAGGGATAGCCACTGGGGGGGAGGATTGGGAAAGACAATTGGTGTTTCTCAATATTGCATACTACCATGCTCCAAGCATGCAAAATGAAGCACGGAACAGTCAGCATAAGAGAAAACAGAGGGCAGTAAGAGAAGACCAGAGGGCAGTAAGAGAAAACAGAGGGCAGTAAGCGTGCATCGATGCAAGCTTCAACTGAAATATTCCCAGGATTGTTGATGTAATGTTACAAGCACGTAAAAAAAAAAAAAGCGATGCCAAATGTCTTGAAAACAAAACAATGGCCATCTACCCTTCATAACATTAGGTTTAGGTCGGGGTTTTTTTTACATGTAAAACTACCTGGTTAGCTAGATAATTATGAAGTTAGCTAGATGAATACAATTCACATATAGCTAGCTGATAATTATGAAGTTAGTTAGATGTATACTATTCACATATAGCTAGCTGATAATTATGAAGTTAGCTAGATGAATACAATTCACATATAGCTAGCTGATAATTATGAAGTTAGCTAGATGAATACAATTCACATATAGCTAACTGATAATTATGAAGTTAGCTAGATGAATACAATTCACATATAGCTAGCTGATAATTATGAAGTTAGCTAGATGAATACAATTCACATATAGCTAACTGATAATTATGAAGTTAGTTAGATGTATACTATTCACATATAGCTAGCTGATAATTATGAAGTTAGCTAGACAAAAACTATTCACATATAGCCAGCTACCACAGTATAAACAGGACAGCTGCCCACACAGCCAGAAAAGAGCAACCAGCTACCTGGAGGGATAACTCTGGTCCTGAAGCCCTGGGTAAACACAGGGTACACATTCCAAATTGAACCCTATTCCCTATATAGTGCACTACTTTTGATTGATCAAAGCCACATCAGAGGCACTATTTCGGGAATAGGGTGCCATAGGGACCTGGTCTAAAGTAGTGCACTATATAGGGAATATGGAGCCATAGGGTCCTGGTCTAAAGTAGTGCACTATATAGGGAATATGGTGCCATAGGGTCCTGGTCTAAAGTAGTGCACTATGTAAGGAATAGGGTGCCATTTGGGACATGGACCACCATGTTGGCTGGGTAAGGAGAGGAGCTGTGGATCATGTTGCAGCCCATAGAGCAGGAGGACAATAGGTAGCTAGCAGGGGTGGGTGGGTGGTAGCCAGGTAGTAGGATGACACGGCCCAGCCAGGTAGGTAGGTAGAACAAAGACGTTCCTGTGTAACTGCACCTCCCAGAGTCTCTTTCTAAGCAGAGCCTCCATCCGTGAGAGCACAGGAGATAAACACAGAGTCCCCGTCAGGCCCCTCCAGACAGATAATCTGGGCAGGCTCGGCAGCGTAACAGGGCTAAAGCTATGGGACAGTGAGGCGAGGTAAACAAATGCAAATGTCTGGATTGCAGTTTCTCCAGCTTTCAAGGTAAGGAAACAAAGTAATTTAATGATTTGGGTGAACGAGGCTACCCCGGTACTACTCGACCCTTAACCCCCTTCCTGATGTAACTCCCATTACCACCGTCCTGGTATAACTACCGTTACCCTGCTTCAAACTATCAACCCTAAACAACCCCCATGATGCTTTGTTCCCCCATCGCCTCTCATCTTTTCTACCCTCCTCTCCTACCCTCTCATCCTCCTCTTTTCCTCCCCTCCACATGTCTGCTGTAGAGACAAGAAAGAGAATTAGAAAAAAAGTTTCAGTCATGGAAATAAAAGTGCTGAAAACATGTTGGTTCAGTATTTAAAAAGAAGATGGAGAACAGGTATAGTATAGTATAGCATTAAAAACACTGGAGTTTTAGTGCAGGTAAAGCCTACTAGTGTAAGCTAAAGCTACCTAGCAAAGAAAATACAGTTGAAGTCAGAAGTTTACATAAACTAGTTTTAATGACTCCAAACTAAGTGTTTCAACCAATCCACAAATTTCTTATTAACAAACTATAGTTTTGGCAAGTCGGTTAGGACATCTACTTTGTGCATGTCAAGTCATTTTTCCAACAATTGTTTACAGACAGATTATTTCACTTATAATTCACTGTTTTACAATTCCAGTGGGTCAGAAGTTCATACACTAAGTTGACTGTGCCTTTAAAAAGCTTGGAAAATTCCAGAAAATGATGTCATGGCTTTAGAAGCTTCTGATCGGCTAATTGATATAATTTGAGTCAATTGGAGGTGTACCTGTGGATGTACTTCAAACTCAGTGACCCTCTGCTTGACATCATGGGAAAATCAAAAGAAGTCATCCAAGACTTCAGAAAAAAATTGTAGACCTCCACAAGTCTAGTTCATCCTTGGGAGGAATTTCAAAACAGCTGAAGGTACCACGTTCATCTGTACAAACAATATGTATGAACATCATGGGACCACGCAGCCGTCATACCGCTCAGGACGGAGACGCGTCTTGTCTTCTAGAGACTAACGTACTTTGGTGCGAAAAGTGCAAATCAATCCCAGAACAACAGCAAAGGACCTTGTGAAGATGCTGGAGGAAACAGGTACAAAAGTATCTATATCCACAGTAAAACGAGTCCTATGTCAACATAACCTGAAAGGCCGCTCAGCAAGGAAGAAGCCACTGCTCAAAAAACCGCCATAAAAAAGCCGGACTACGGTTTGCAACTGCACAGGGGGACCAAGAAATGTCCTCTGGTCTGATGAAACAAAAATAGAACTGTTTGGCTATAATGAACATCGTTATGTTTGGAGGGAAAAGGGGGAGGCTTGCAAGCCGAAGAACACCATCCCAACCGTGAAGTACGTGGGTGGCAGCATCATGCTGTGGGGGTGCTTTGCTGCAGGAGGGACTGGTGCACTTCACAAAATAGATGGCATCATGAGTCAGGAAAATTATGTGGATATATTGAAGCAACATCTCAAGACATCAGTCAGGAAGTTAAAGCTTGGTCGCAAATGGGTCTTCCAAATGGACAATGACCCCAAGCACACTTTCAAAGTTGAGGCAAATGGGCTTAAGGACAACAAAGTCAAGGTATTGGAGTGGCCATCACAAAGCCCTGACCTCAATCCTATAGAAAAGTTGTGGGCAGAACTGAAAAAGCGTGTGCGAGTAAGGAGGCCTACAAACCTGACTCCGTTACACCAGCTCTGTCAGGAGGAATGGGCCAAAATTCACCCAACTTATTGTGGGAAGCTTGTGGAAGGCTACCCAAAACGTTTGACCCAAGTTAAACAATTTAAAGGCAATGCTACAAAATACTAATTGAGTATATGTACATTTCTGATGCATTGGGAATGTGATGGAAGAAATAAAAGCTGAAGTAAATCATTCTCTCTACTATTATGCTGACATTTCACATTCTTCAATATAGTGGTGATCCTAACTGACCTAAAACAGATAATTGTTACTAGGATTAAATGTCAGGAATTGTGAAAAACTGAGTTTAACTGTATTTGGCTAAGGTGTACTTCCGACTTCAACTGTAAATACAAATAAATCGTTACTACAAGACAAAAGTAGCATCGTCCAAAATAATATTGCGATATGTTAACTATCGATACCCCCCACATGTCCCAACATTTGGACTGAGATCAGACAAATCAACACTGATTTCTTTTCTGTTGTGGAGCAATGGTATGAACTGAACACTGATCAGTGTCTGTGAGAAACTTCATAAATTAACTGGACTGAGCTAAAAACACAGGACAGGTGAACGCAATATAGTGGACACCTGGTCCCAGTGTCCAGGTCTCTCTCACATCAACATAGTGGATGCCTAGTCCCAGGTCTCTCACATCAACATAGTGGATGCCTAGTCCCAGTGTCCAGGTCTCTCTCACATCAACATAGTGGATGCCTAGTCCCAGGTCTCTCACACATCAACATAGTGGATGCCTAGTCCCAGGTCTCTCACATCAACATAGTGGATGCCTAGTCCCAGGTCTCTCACATCAACATAGTGGATGCCTAGTCCCAGTGTCCAGGTCTCTCTCACATCAACATAGTGGATGCCTAGTCCCAGTGTCCAGGTCTCTCACATCAACATAGTGGATGCCTAGTCCCAGGTCTCTCACATCAACATAGTGGATGCCTAGTCCCAGTGTCCAGGTCTCTAACATCAACATAGTGGATGCCTAGTCCCAGTGTCCAGGTCTCTAACATCAACATAGTGGATGCCTAGTCCCAGTGTCCAGGTCTCTCACATCAACATAGTGGATGCCTAGTCCCAGTGTCCAGGTCTCTCACATCAACATAGTGGATGCCTAGTCCCAGGTCTCTCACATCAACATAGTGGATGCCTAGTCCCAGGTCTCTCACATCAACATAGTGGATGCCTAGTCCCAGTGTCCAGGTCTCTCTCACATCAACATAGTGGATGCCTAGTCCCAGGTCTCTCACATCAACATAGTGGATGCCTAGTCCCAGTGTCCAGGTCTCTCTCACATCAACATAGTGGATGCCTAGTCCCAGGTCTCTCACATCAACATAGTGGATGCCTAGTCCCAGGTCTCTAACATCAACATAGTGGATGCCTAGTCCCAGGTCTCTAACATCAACATAGTGGATGCCTAGTCCCAGTGTCCAGGTCTCTCTCACATCAACATAGTGGATGCCTAGTCCCAGGTCTCTCACATCAACATAGTGGATGCCTAGTCCCAGTGTCCAGGTCTCTCACACATCAACATAGTGGATGCCTAGTCCCAGGTCTCTGACATCAACATAGTGGATGCCTAGTCCCAGGTCTCTCACATCAACATAGTGGATGCCTAGTCCCAGTGTCCAGGTCTCTCTCACATCAACATAGTGGATGCCTAGTCCCAGGTCTCTCACATCAACATAGTGGATGCCTAGTCCCAGGTCTCTCTCTAATATCAACATAGTGGATGCCTAGTCCCAGTGTCCAGGTCTCTCACATCAACATAGTGGATGCCTAGTCCCAGGTCTCTCACATCAACATAGTGGATGCCTAGTCCCAGTGTCCAGGTCTCTCACATCAACATAGTGGATGCCTAGTCCCAGGTCTCACACATCAACATAGTGGATGCCTAGTCCCATGTCTCTCACATCAACATAGTGGATGGCTAGTCCCAGTGTCCAGGTCTCTCTCACATCAACATAGTGGATGGCTAGTCCCAGTGTCCAGGTCTCTCACATCAACATAGTGGATGGCTAGTCCCAGTGTCCAGGTCTCTCACACATCAACATAGTGGATGCCTAGTCCCAGTGTCCAGGTCTCTCTCACATCAACATAGTGGATGGCTAGTCCCAGTGTCCAGGTCTCTCACACATCAACATAGTGGATGCCTAGTCCCAGTGTCCAGGTCTCTCTCACATCAACATAGTGGATGCCTAGTCCCAGTGTCCAGGTCACTCTCACATCAACATAGTGGATGCCTAGTCCCAGTGTCCAGGTCTCTCTCACATCAACATAGTGGATGGCTAGTCCCAGTGTCCAGGTCTCTCACACATCAACATAGTGGATGCCTAGTCCCAGTGTCCAGGTCTCTCTCACATCAACATAGTGGATGGCTAGTCCCAGTGTCCAGGTCTCTCACACATCAACATAGTGGATGCCTAGTCCCAGTGTCCAGGTCTCTCTCACATCAACATAGTGGATGGCTAGTCCCAGTGTCCAGGTCTCTCTCACATCAACATAGTGGATGGCTAGTCCCAGTGTCCAGGTCTCTCTCACATCAACATAGTGGATGGCTAGTCCCAGTGTCCAGGTCTCTCTCACATCAACATAGTGGATGGCTAGTCCCAGTGTCCAGGTCTCTCTCACATCAACATAGTGGATGGCTAGTCCCAGTGTCCAGGTCTCTCACATCAACATAGTGGATGGCTAGTCCCAGTGTCCAGGTCTCTCTCACATCAACATAGTGGATGGCTAGTCCCAGTGTCCAGGTCTCTCTCACATCAACATAGTGGATGCCTAGTCCCAGTGTCCAGGTCTCTCACACATCAACATAGTGGATGGCTAGTCCCAGTGTCCAGGTCTCTCTCACATCAACATAGTGGATGGCTAGTCCCAGTGTCCAGGTCTCTCACACATCAGTACAGAGAAAATAAGAGAGAAACATTTTAAATATTCAGATGCGTCCTCGGACTAGAAGTTGTTATAAGCGGAGCATGAAGTGCTGAATCGTAGCCTAGATATTTACATCGGGGTAACCACAACTAACTGGGCGAAAGCGTTTGTTGATCATCCAGTGAGCCGTTTAAGAAGTTGTTATGGCTATTGGTTGAACCTTTGAGGAATGTTTGGTTCACACTTGGCTGAGAATGTACAATAGTGATACTGGTACAGAGTAAAAGTTGAGTCTATCTGGTGTTTTGTGAAAATAAAGGAGCAGACCACTGCCTTGTATAGTTGGGGGTGTTTGGGGTAGACCATCTTGTCAACATACGGGGTGTTTGGACCTCATTAGCATACCAACCTTAGTAATAAATTACACCTCTTTTAAAACTTCTGTGTAAGAGACCCCCCTCCACACAGATGGTCTTCTGTATAAGAGACCCCCCCCTCCACACAGACGGTCTTCTATATAAGAGACCCCCCCCTCCACACAGACGGTCTTCTGTATAAGAGACCCCCCCCCCCTCCACATAGATGGTCTTCTGTATAAGAGACCCCCCCCCCCCCCCCCACACAGACGGTCTTCTATATAAGAGACCCCCCCTCCACACAGACGGTCTTCTATATAAGAGACCCCCCCCCCTCCACACAGACGGTCTTCTGTGTAAGAGACCCCCCCGTCCACACAGACGGTCTTCTGTATAAGAGACCCCCCCCCGTCCACACAGATGGTCTTCTGTATAAGAGAACCCCCCCCCCCATCAGTCCTAATACCAACCAGGGGAGTGAGAGATTAGCGCTAGTGGTCAGAGGCTGGGGTCAGAGGCTGGGGTCAGAGACAGTAAAACACTTTCAGATGGGACTCCACTTCCAGGTCAACTTCACAGAGCTGCTGCCTGAGGTGCTGGTGGGAGAGCTGGTCAGTGTTCATTTGATTTGGAAATTGATTTGAAGAGGCTCTATGGTGAAACCACAAACACATGTGGGCGCACACACAGATCTGCAGGTCACACACACACAGATCTGCAGGTCACACACACACAGATCTGCAGGTCACACACACACACACAGATCTGCAGGTCACACACACACACACAGATCTGCAGGTCACACACACAGATCTGCAGGTCACACACACAGATCTGCAGGTCACACACACAGATCTGCAGGTCACACACACAGATCTGCAGGTCACACACACAGATCTGCAGGTCACACACACACACACAGATCTGCAGGTCACACACACACACACAGATCTGCAGGTCACACACACACACACAGATCTGCAGGTCACACACACACACACACAGAGATCTGCAGGTCACACACACACACACACACACACACACACAGATCTGCAGGTCACACACACACACACACACACACACAGATCTGCAGGTCACACACACAGATCTGCAGGTCACACACACACACAGATCTGCAGGTCACACACACACACAGATCTGCAGGTCACACACACACACACAGATCTGCAGGTCACACACACACACACACAGATCTGCAGGTCACACACACACACACACAGATCTGCAGGTCACACACACACACACACACACACACACAGATCTGCAGGTCACACACACACACAGATCTGCAGGTCACACACACACACACAGATCTGCAGGTCACACACACACAGATCTGCAGGTCACACACACACAGATCTGCAGGTCACACACACACAGATCTGCAGGTCACACACACACAGATCTGCAGGTCACACACACACACACACACAGATCTGCAGGTCACACACATACACACACACACAGATCTGCAGGTCACACACATACACACACAGATCTGCAGGTCACACACACACAGCTGATAATGAATCTGCTGATGAAAAGTTCATTTTCAATAAATAAGGGTATTTCCATGTTTTTCCTTCTGCTTGTTCATGTGGACGTTTCTTAAAATGGGGAAAATGAATGACCGAGCTTCTTTCTTAATCTACTTTTACTAGTTTCTAGAGTGCTGGGGATCTGAGTCTGACCAGAGGACACCAGGAGGAGATGGGGATCTGAGTCTGTCCAGAGGACACCAGGAGGAGATGGGGATCTGAGTCTGTCCAGAGGACACCAGGAGGAGATGGGGATCCGAGTCTGTCCAGAGGACACCAGGAGGAGATGGGGATCCGAGTCTGTCCAGAGGACACCAGGAGGAGATGGGGATCTCTTTAGCCCCACCAGACGAGGGGGGTGGAGAAGAGAGGAGAGAACGCCAGGTGAAGCACCCAGTGTCAAACAGAAGGATTTACGAGACAAGTCACCAGCCTGACTGTCAGTCATGTGGGAAAACAATTAGTGACGCTGCGGTCTGTGTCGAAGCCTGGAGGAAAAGCCCGGGTTCCCTTTAAGAGGTCTGGTTCTCTGAAGGCTATGTCTGGGTCTGGTTCTCTGAAGGCTATGTCTGGGTCTGGTTCTCTGAAGGCTATGTCTGGGTTCCTTTAATAGGTCTGGTTCTCTGAAGGCTATGTCTGGGTCTGGTTCTCTGAAGGCTATGTCTGGGTTCCTTTAAGAGGTCTGGTTCTCTGAAGGCTATGTCTGGGTCTGGTTCTCTGAAGGCTATGTCTGGGTTCCTTTAAGAGGTCTGGTTCTCTGAAGGCTATGTCTGGGTTCCTTTAAGAGGTCTGGTTCTCTGAAGGTTATGTCTGGGTCTGGTTCTCTGAAGGCTATGTCTGGGTCTGGTTCTCTGAAGGCTATGTCTGGGTCTGGTTCTCTGAAGGCTATGTCTGGGTTCCTTTAAGAGGTCTGGTTCTCTGAAGGCTATGTCTGGGTTCCTTTAAGAGGTCTGGTTCTCTGAAGGCTATGTCTGGGTCTGGTTCTCTGAAGGCTATGTCTGGGTGCCTTTAAGAGGTCTGGTTCTCTGAAGGCTATGTCTGGGTCTGGTTCTCTGAAGGTTATGTCTGGTTCTCTGAAGGTTATGTCTGGGTCTGGTTCTCTGAAGGCTATGTCTGGGTCTGGTTCTCTGAAGGCTATGTCTGGGTGCCTTTAAGAGGTCTGGTTCTCTGAAGGCTATGTCTGGGTGCCTTTAAGAGGTCTGGTTCTCTGAAGGCTATGTCTGGGTCTGGTTCTCTGAAGGCTATGTCTGGGTGCCTTTAAGAGGTCTGGTTCTCTGAAGGCTATGTCTGGGTCTGGTTCTCTGAAGGTTATGTCTGGTTCTCTGAAGGTTATGTCTGGGTCTGGTTCTCTGAAGGCTATGTCTGGGTCTGGTTCTCTGAAGGCTATGTCTGGGTGCCTTTAAGAGGTCTGGTTCTCTGAAGGCTATGTCTGGGTGCCTTTAAGAGGTCTGGTTCTCTGAAGGCTATGTCTGGGTGCCTTTAAGAGGTCTAGTTCTCTCTCTTTATCCCCAGAGGGATTCTCCTCGTGACATGATGGCTCCATTTTTTAAAGTTATCCAAAATAAAAGACAAGAGAAAATTGAATCCCAAAACAACCTTACTCCCAAATAACTGACTAGAACGTGCAATGCTCTGAATATGTATCCATATATATTTATTTTATATAACCATGGTTCCATAACAATCCATTCCTTTTAGTAAACAGCAGGCAGTGTGTGTTAAAGAGAGTGAGATATATATATATATATACACCTGATAGCAACCCAGGCATTGTGCCAACTTGAAAGGCACCAGAGACTTTTGACAAACAAAGAGCTCATCCTGGGGCTAACACTCAGCCCAGGACTACCACTGTTGAAAGGACTGTGTAAAAACACCCATTGTAAATGGGCCTCTAGTGAGCAGCTGCATTTCAACCAAACTGGCCAAGTAATAATGGTCTACTGTACAGTTCTCTGGCTGTTCACCTGGCTAGGTAATATTGGTCTACCGTACAGTTCTCTGGTTGTTCACCTGGCTAGGTAATATTGGCCCACTGTACAGTTCTCTGGTTGTTCACCTGGCTAGGTAATATTGGCCCACCGGACAACAACACTAGAGGTGGGACACACTACCAGGCTAGTGGACAACGACACTAGAGGTGGGACACACTACCAGGCTAGTGGACAACGACACTAGAGGTGGGACACACTACCAGGCTAGTGGACAACGACACTAGAGGTGGGACACACTACCAGGCTAGTGGACAACGACACTAGAGGTGGGACACACTACCAGGCTAGTGGACAACGACACTAGAGGTGGGACACACTACCAGGCTAGTGGACAACGACACTAGAGGTGGGACACACTACCAGGCTAGTGGACAACAACACTAGAGGTGGGACACACTACCAGGCTAGTGGACAACAACACTAGAGGTGGGACACACTACCAGGCTAGTGGACAACAACACTAGAGGTGGGACACACTACCAGGCTAGTGGACAACGACACTAGAGGTGGGACACACTACCAGGCTAGTGGACAACGACACTAGAGGTGGGACACACTACCAGGCTAGTGGACAACGACACTAGAGGTGGGACACACTACCAGGCTAGTGGACAACGACACTAGAGGTGGGACACACTACCAGGCTAGTGGACAACAACACTAGAGGTGGGTAGAAGGGCTGTAAGTGTATGTAGAAATGTATGTCAGTGACTGAGTCTTTGTCCCCTCTCTGTGGCAGTGTTACCTGTAGGTACTTTAGAGAAGACCCTGGTACACTGCCTGACAGACGTACTTCTAGAAAGCACCTCCGAGGGAACCTGCCTTATCCCTTTCACAGTTAGAATACAGCTGGATTTGATTTTACCAAAACAAAACTCAAGTTTTCTCTACCAGGAGACGGAGAACGCAACCATACAGGACTAACCAAATTTGACAACCTCCCTTTCAGCCTGATGTGAGACAATCCAGATGGCCTAGCATCAACAAGGAGAAGTGTTTTCTAAAACTGTGGCCATATTACAGTACGTAGGCCTGTGTCTCACGTAACTATCGTCATATTACACTGTAGGCCTATGTCTTACGTAACCATCGTCATATTACTACTTAGGCCTATGTCTTACGTTACTATTGTCATATTACACTACTTAGGCATATGTCTTATGAATGTAACTATCGTCATATTACTACTTACTTAGGCCTATGTCTTATGAATGTAACTATTGTCATATTACACTACTTAGGCCTATGTCTTATGAATGTAACTATTGTCATATTACTACTTAGGCCTATGTCTTATGAATGTAACTATCGTCATATTACACTACTTAGGCCTATGTCTCACGTAACTATCACCATATTACACTACTTAGGCCTATGTCTTATGAATGTAACTATCGTCATATTACTACTTAGGCCTATGTCTTACGTTACTATCGTCATATTACACTACTTAGGCCTATGTCTTACGTTACTATTGTCATATTACACTACTTAGGCCTATGTCTCACGTAACTATCGTCATATTACACTACTTAGGCCTATGTCTTACGTAACTATCGTCATATTACACTACTTAGGCCTATGTCTTATGAATGTAACTATCACCATATTACACTACTTAGGCCTATGTCTTATGAATGTAACTATCGTCATATTACACTACTTAGGCCTATGTCTTATGAATGTAACTATTACAGTACTTATTGATTGAGGCCTATGTCTTATGAATGTAACTATTACAGTACTTATTGATTGAGGCCTATGTCTTATGAATGTAACCATTACCGTACTTATTGATTGAGGCCTATGTCTTATGAATGTAACTATTACCGTACTTATTGATTGAGGCGATCGGGGAGAAACGTGCCCTCTCCTGTAAATGCTTAGAGCACCAAGACTCCGTCTCCAACGTTGTTTACATGGTGTGTCAGCTCCAGGGATCGGAGCAGACTCACTGTAATGTAAATACAGCCAATCATGTTCCCCCATTCAAAAAGCAGCAGAGAAATCTGAGACACGACCGGGGTGTACTCATTCAGTCCAAACCGTTGCTAACAGTTGCTAACGGGGAAAAAAAAAAAAAAATTCAGGTAGGTCCCTCCACATTCTGTTTGCTTCCGTTTGGGTTTCTAGTGAATACTTACTTGCACATCATCATATGCACATCTATCACTCCAGCGTTAATTTGCTAAATTGTAATTACTTCACTACTATGGTCTATTTATTGCCTTACCTCCTTACTCCATTTGCACACACTGTATATAGACTTATTCTACTGTATTATTGACTGTATGCTTGTTTATTCCATGTGTAACTCTGTGGGGTTCTCTGTGTCACACTGCTTTGCTTTATCTTGGCCAGGTCGCAGTTGTACTGCAGACAGAGATGAGAGGAGAAAATAGAGCGCATTTTAATTGTGCCATTAGAACGCTGACCGTGGACATTTTGCCTGACAAATAACCTCAACCCCAAAATGTCATGACCATCACAGCCCTAATGTGGTTCTACTTCCCCAAATCCTACCCAACTCCTGCAGCCGCTAGCTACTCTGTGACTCCTGCAACCGCTAGCTACTCTGTGACTCCTGCAGCCGCTAGCTACTCTGTGACTCCTGCAGCAGCTAGCTACTCTGTGACTCCTGCAGCAGCTAGCTACCCTGTGACTCCTGCAGCCGCTAGCTACTCTGTGACTCCTGCAGCAGCTAGCTACTCTGTGACTCCTGCAGCAGCTAGCTACTCTGTGACTCCTGCAGCAGCTAGCTACTCTGTGACTCCTGCAGCAGCTAGCTACTCCGTGACTCCTGCAGCAGCTAGCTACTCCGTGACTCCTGCAGCAGCTAGCTACTCCGTGACTCCTGCAGCAGCTAGCTACTCCGTGACTCCTGCAGCAGCTAGCTACTCCGTGACTCCTGCAGCAGCTAGCTACTCCGTGACTCCTGCAGCAGCTAGCTACTCCGTGACTCCTGCAGCAGCTAGCTACTCCGTGACTCCTGCAGCAGCTAGCTACTCCGTGACTCCTGCAGCAGCTAGCTACTCCGTGACTCCTGCAGCAGCTAGCTACTCCGTGACTCCTGCAGCAGCTAGCTACTCCGTGACTCCTGCAGCAGCTAGCTACTCCGTGACTCCTGCAGCAGCTAGCTACTCTGTGACTCCTGCAGCAGCTAGCTACTCTGTGACTCCTGTGAATCCTGCAGCAAAGTGAGTCTGATAAGTATCTGTAAAATGAATTACAGAGCTTTGGAGACCCCAGAGAGAAGGAGAGGAAACGTCTGAGAGGGATGAGTGGAAAGCAGGAACACACGTCTTCTCTATTGGAGTCCAGGGTCAGAGAGAGGAGACGAGAGGGTTTTGCTGTTGATCTCAGGTCTAAGCATACTCCTTATTCAACAAGTGTCTGGTGGGATCGATATCTGGTAGCTGTGCTTGCTACGCCGACCAGTTTTGGTGACAAAACAATCACTTCTTGTGGAAAAACCTAAATAAAGAAGTCCTATTTTTAACAGAATGAATTCAATATGCAGCCAGAAAACTCTTGAATATTTTTTTTAGTCCAACCTCGAGATGACCCCAAAATGGTACCCTATTCCCCAAAATGGCACCCTATTCCCTTTGTAGTACACTACTTTTGACCAGGGCCCATTGAGCCCCATGTAGGGAATAGGCTGCCGTTTAGGACATAACCCCATGATAAAAAGGCGGGAGCTCCTGATGTTAATGTGATATCTATGTAGCAGAACAGAAGCCCAACTCTAGGTCCGTTCCCCAAAGGATCACAGTCCCTTACAAATTGCCCTTTCATTCTCAGTCACTAAATCTGCACAATCACTTTGCTTGCTACCTAGAGAGGCAGCACCTGTTACCTAAACAAAGGTGAAATAGCCATGGCAGAAGTAGTCTGGGTACCAGTCTGTTTTGCTATAGTTTCACTCCTTGACACGCCTGTTATGCTAAACGTTTCCATATGACAGAGTACAAGGAGTGGAATATTAGCTAAAACAAATTGGTACCCAGGCTGTCAGAAGGATATGCTGCTGCAGGAGTCACAGAGTAGCTAGCTGCTGCAGGAGTCACAGAGTAGCTAGCTGCTGAAGGAGTCACAGAGTAGCTAGCTGCTGCAGGAGTCACAGGAGTTGGGTAGGATATGGGGAAGTATAACCACATTAGGGCTGTGATGGTCATGACATTTTGGGGTCGAGGTTATTTGTCAGGCAAAATGTCCACGGTCAGCGTTCTAACGACACAATTAAAATGCGCTCTATTTTATTCCTCTCATCTCTGTCTGCAGTGGTCAGGCAGAGATAGAACAAGGAGCCAGATGTTTCACCGGATGTATAAAACTGGTAGTCTCAGTACCAGTCTCTTTAGCTAAATAGACTGGTACTCAGGCTAACATGCCACTCCTTTGCCAGGGAGAATGCTGCAAATCTCAACGTTCAATATACGGCCGGATTTACAGCTCAGTTGCTGACCAGCGATTGGTAAGGGTAATATTTTCCATGATAACGTTGCGGGTGTGGGTGCACATTTGGCGCAATATAGAATTAGAATGTTATGAAAAACAGACAATATCGCTAGGGCTTGCTGCGGTCAATCCCCTTATGAAAAACAGACAATATCGCTAGGGCTTGCTGCGGTCAATCCCCTTATGAAAAACAGACAATATCGCTAGGGCTTGCTGCGGTCAATCCCCTTATGAAAAACAGACAATATCGCTAGGGCTTGCTGCGGTCAATCCCCTTATGAAAAACAGACAATATCGCTAGGGCTTGCTGCGGTCAATCCCCTTATGAAAAACAGACAATATCGCTAGGGCTTGCTGCGGTCAATCCCCTTATGAAAAACAGACAATATCGCTAGGGCTTGCTGCGGTCAATCCCCTTATGAAAAACAGACAATATCGCTAGGGTTTTCTGCAGTCAATCCCTTGTGAGAAGGCTGTGTCAATCCAAGAGCATTTTGCTCAAAAGTGACTAAAGAGGACTCAGTAATAGAGAGAAATAATGACACAGAAAATTAGCCTACAAGATTCAAAAATCACTCAGTCGCATCCCATTTATGAGAGGAATACATCATGATATGCTTACATTTTTACCATTTTGTTATGCTTATTTCAGTTATATCATCTGTCCCTTTCTCTTAAAATATCTAGCCAGGGGTCTCCAAGAGTGGCCCAGAGGTCAACGGCGTTGCATCGCAGTGCTTGAGGGGTCACTACATCCCTGGGTTCGCTCCCAGGCTATGTCTCCGGGAGATCCATAAGGCGGAGCACATATTGCCCAGCGTCGCCCGGGTTAGGGGAGGGTTTGGCCGGCCGGGATTCCCTTGTCCCATTATGCGCAAGCGACTCCTTGCGCTCTAGCTGACTTCGGTCGGCAGAAAGACAGTGGTTCCTCCTGACACCTTTGGTGCTTCCGGGTTAAACGAGCAGTGTGTCAAGAAGCAGTGCATGTTGGCAGGGTCGTGTTTCAGAGAACGCATAGCTCTTGACCTTCGCCTCTCCCAAATCTGTAGAGTTGCAGCAATGGGACAAGACTAACAACCAATTGGAAATCACAAAATTGGGGAGATAAAAAAGGGGGTAAAAGTACCCCCAAAAAATGTTAAATTATTATCTTTTAAACATCTAAAAACATTTAACATTTTCTAAAAAACCTTTATTTAACTAGGCAAGTCAGTTAAGAACAAATTCTTATTTACAATGACGGCCTAGGAACAGTGGGTTAACTGCCTTGTTCAGGGGCAGAACGACAGATTTTTACCTTGTCAACTCGGGGATTTGATCTTGCAACCTTTCGGTTAACTAGTCCAACGCTCTAACCACTAGGCTACCTGCCGCCCCGTCTAGCCAGAGCATAAGGAAGTACAACTACAGATAATGTTACAGCAAGGGGTATTCAACCAGGGGGTCCACAAAAATAGATATTTTATTTAAGTACTTAAAAAAAATAAAAAAAAATAAAAATTATATATTTCTATGTTATGAATATTAGCAACAGAATAAAACATTTTAAATAACATACCAACTGTAGAAACAAGGGTAATGTTCTTCATAATGTCAACTTTATTTCTCAACTCCTAATCTTTTTACACTCGTTGGAGCTAATTATACTCACTGAAGTATCTGCATAGGGTTTGAAGCCATGAGTACAATGCCGCTGGCTGCTGGTAAAGCTTTCTTGACTTGGACATGATTTTTTTCCATCACACGGCTAACCTTTGTTTAACCAGCTGCTACTAGACCACATGTGTTAGGAGTTGGCCTTTCTAGCTAATAGGCAGTTAAGAGTTTACACTTCTTCCAATTATAATGTGGGGAGGTCAAAATAATAAAACCAGCCTCAAGTGAAGTCCATCTGTGAATCCCAAATGGGACCAAGTCCATATTACCAGAGGCTGTTAGAGCTTCTCTCAGCTCCAACGTTTATTCTCTCCTTTCCTTGTGGAAATGGTTGCTCCAGCAAAAATACCTAGTTTTGCCGTGGCACTCACTACGATAATGACTGCTTCCAAACTGCTACCCGTCCCACCTTCTAGTGCATATCTCTAGCTAGCTAACAAACCCCCATATTAAAAACATCCAATGAACAGGATGGCTGTTTTTGCACTAGTGGTATAATGGTTATTACACTGGTAGTCAGAACATAGGCATAGCCTAATTTCAGTAACAACACAAACACAAAGAACAGTCAGTCAAACAGGACCCCATTGAATGTTCATTAAACAGCATAGAAGTTAGGCCATCGCCTACTGTTCATGCAATGGGTTCATATGGCTCATGTGAGTATGGAAATATCATTATGTGATGGTTTAACAAGATCTCGGATTCATTTTTTTCTTTAAATATACTTCTAAGAAGTGAATGCATGAGTTTGGCTTAGAATGCGTGTAACCTGGACTCGCTGGTCTATTCAGTCCTGGGGGGGGGGGGGGGGGGGGGTCCTGTTTCCATCCCGCATAGTAGGTGTCGGGATGCACATTACATTGTGTGATCGCCAATATACCCATATAATAATTATTACCGTAAGTGATGCGTTAACGTTCAGATCGAGCGTAATTTACCCTGTCCAGAAGACACTACCGTCAATAGGCTCTGAAAGGTTGTTACCGTCTATGAATGAGTTGACGTTACTCGGAAAAGAAAACCACTTCCTCAGCGGTCCATATTGTTTGGACTCACCTGAAGTTATTACCTAACCGGTGTAGCGTAGCTGGTTAACGTTAGCTAACTAGTTAGTTAGACAGTTTACTTTACAAGCAGTCCGGAGTATACAGTATACCCTCACAACACACCAGTACCACATACATTCCAAACTAACCCCTATGCCCGATACCTAACTAAATAGTTATGATTAACATGAGCTAACAGCTAACCAACTGCTAGCTAGTTAGCTGTTTTTTAAATAATGTCCTTTATTAAATATATTTATATGTGTGTGTGCTTACCCAAAAGCTTGCCGACCTCCTCCTCACTCATGTAGACGTTGACACTGGGGTGGTTGTTGATGTCCAGAGCAGAGACAGTGCTAATGCTGGGGTTGGCGAGACACAAGGTCCCTTCCAGCAACAGCAGGAAAAAGAAACCCCCGAGTCGCCACTGAACCCAAGGTGTCCAGCGTCGACACACCGACGGGTTGCCACAGCGGAGAACCAGTCCCCGTTGCCCCAACAACATTACAGTTGTAGCTGTTAGCTGTTGTGTTTCTTCACGAGTTGGGATTTTCTTACACTTTTTTTTTTTTCATCCGTAGCTCAAAAGTTAATTCCTAAAAGGAAACTATTTGATGTTTAAACGATCATTTTTTTTGTTTTTGTTAGGAGTTTAGCCGTTTTTCTTGATAGTTGATTAGCTAGCTAACTGATTAGCCGAACAAGCTAACTTCGACCAGACTCGACCGTTTGGTTTGGTTTGTTGGTTCTTGTCAAGTTTGTAAATGTTTAAATACAATTCTAGATTCGCAATCTTTTACACGTATTCTATTACTTTGATCTATTTAATTTTAGAAAATATAAATAGTTCAGATTTTCCACGACTATAACATATCTATCTTTTCATGGTCCGTTCTTCCACCTGTGTGAAGCTAGCCACAATAGTGAACTTCTTCTTCTTCTTTGGGGTTGGCGGATCACATCCGATTTAAAGGTGCACACACCACCACCTACAACATTAAAGTGGAAGGCCAGTCACGGCCTATCTACATGAAATTCTCTTCATTATTCCTGTTCCTAAAAAGGAGGAAAAAAAATACACCACAAACTAACCCTACACCTATATAACACTATTTCATAACAATCACCACCCCATAAACTGTTCTGCAGTAAAATCTTATACACCCAGGTAATTCACTGCAGCTGCCACCTACACTCATTAAAAACCCACTACCCCATTCCACTACTTTGAACCTATTTGTTCCTGCACCGTGCCAACGACCTGGGAGGACGGGACACCACCACTCAACACACCCTGTAACCCTTCTGAAGTCATATCTCATATACCAAAATAGTTCTCTGCAGCTTCCACCACAACATCTATTTTCTGTGATTTACATTGCATTTCTGTGGTACAGTTGATAACCATTGCTATGAACTCTTAAGAAGCATATATCACTCGTTGGCCTATCCCTCTGTGCTGGCACAGATCTACTACTCACAGGGATCCTCTCAGGATCCCTCACACTTGACCCATCCTGCTCTACTTTCTTCACTGCCTCAGCATACAACACCTGCACTACCCTGTGGCCACTTCAACCTGCATCTCTCGCTCCAAACACTTCCGATCGCTAGTAACATGGAGCGGCAGGGTAGCCTAGTGGTTAGAGCGTTGGGCCAGCTGACAAGGTACAAATCTGTTGTTCTGCCCCTGAACAAGACAGTTAAGCCGTCATTGTAAATAATAATTTGTTCTTAACTACCTTGCCTAGTTAAATAAAGGTTTAAAAAAAAAACACGAGCGCCCCTACAGTTGACATACACAACTTTATCCACCGGAACTATACAATTCTCTGTCCCATGCCCTCCCGCATACTTCCCAAATAGTGGATTGATTGGTTCGCTTTCAAAATAAAAGTCCCCCAAAAGAAAGTGATTCAAACGGATATAAATATTGGAATCATTCCATATTTGGACTAGTTGTTATGTAAATTCAACAAAATACAATAATTTGTTAATTTGACACAAAACAAGTAAACATAAGTTGCAATTGTACCGTGGATGTTGTAGAATTGCATTGTGAGCATAATTATGTTTACTGTACAACCTAACCTATGGATGTTGCACCCATGAAATGGGGTATCAGCCTACTCGGTGACACTCACAAAACAGAACTCTGTTTTTTATATTATATTATAGTATTAGCTCTTATTGTGGGACAGTGTGAAACAGTGTGAAATGAGACACATTAAGCATACAGCCTACAGTGGGCATTGAACATACAGTACATATTGGATGTGTACAGCCTAAATTAGAGACTGTGCACCCTTTGAAATGGGCTATCATTCTACTCAGTGACACTCACAGAACACAACTTTGTAAAGATGACATGAAACACAAAATGAAACCTCTTGAGATTCAAGCAATCTATATTGCATTAGATGACTTCATTATCTTCATGAGTAATTCAAAACAGGCATATCATAAAATTATATCACTCAGCTACATCTTTCTAAACAAGTACTGTGTTTTCTGTCAACTCATACAACAGTGCTTTGTCACAAAATTGGTTAATTCTTTACCCTGAAGTCTACTACATCCACAGTGCGATTTCAACAGATTTTTTTTGTTGTGTCAAATTAACAAATTATTGTATTTTGTTAAATGTATATAACATTCCGGTCTCATTTAGCATGATCTATTCCAAATATGGCATGATGATTCTAATATTTGTATCCGTTTCAATCACTTTAAAATCGGGGACTTTTATTCTGAAGGTGAACCGCAAATTGCACTTGTAGTTAATCGTTATTGTGGCTAGAGTCACACAGGTCGTTCTACCTTCCCTTTGCAATCTCAGATTTCATTGGAAAGAGGAGGGTTCTGGGGAGGGAGGCAAAGAGGGGTGCGGGTGTGCCTATACCATAGAGAATAATAGAGGACTCTAGCGGCCAAAAGGCCACTTAGCATGGGCAGCGCCATTGAGGGCTTCCACCATTTTAATGTAGTCGATTTGGTGGGACTTCCAACTTCACTGGTTGATCCCTCCTGGTGTCCCATATAACAGTGTTGATTTCACCACTCGCCCCAACCCTGGGCTTGAACCAGGAACCCTCTGAACACATTAACAACTGCCTCCCACAAAGTGTCGTTACCTATCGCTCCACAAAAGCTGCGGTCCTTGCAGAGCAAGGGAAACAACTACTTCAAGGTCTCAGAGAGAGTGACGTCAAAGATTGAAACACTACTAGTTGCACGCTGCTAACTAGCTAGCCATTTCTCACTGGTTAAAACCCAGTTGAAGTGATGTCCAACCGGGTCATTAGGAGGGATGAGCCAATCGTGAATATGTCCTACTTCAAAATGGAGGTAGCCTCAACGGCGCTGCCCGTGCTGTCACGTACGCTATAATGGCACAGATACAAAGATGAGTTCTCTATCTATCTCTATGGCCTTTTCATCAGCAGTGTGTGCAAAATGATGACAAGATGCATGGTCTGGGAAGCACACGTCTTCAAATTTCAGAGGGGGGGGGGAACCTGAATGGAAGCTTTCGAGCGTGCAGAGGAGATGAATGGTAATTTACAACGTCTACTTTGTAAAATGAGCCATAAAACAAGTTATATTGAACAGCATAATGGGCTCTCATATAACAAACAGAATAAGGGGTTCTCATATAACAAACAACGAGCAATACTGAACAGCATAATGTGTTCTAACTACATTACAGGTGTGTGGTTAAGATGTTGTTTGGCCTAAACAGATCTGTTTAGCCTGTTTCCTTAATTCAAAAAAAAGACCAATTTTGCTTAATTAGACTATAACTTAAATAAAATCAGAGACTATCCAAAATATGATCACATTGATACAATATAGACACCTCGTGGTGGGTTACTATGCAATGCATGCAGAGAACTCATATGCAATCTCCAAATAGACGCCCTACCCTTTCCAATTATCGAGTCTACTTTGTTTCACATAAAAAAACATCTGTAAGTTTTAGACATTCAATGCACAATGAAATTGTACATGCAGATGAAATAAAAACATGCCACAAAAGTACATTTGAACATTTATTTATTATTATTAAAATATGAACATAGAAAACAGCCTATAAACACTATTTACATGATAGCTAGCAGTGACGTTGGTTTTAGAGTCTAGAACCATAAAAACAGACACTTCTTTTCCAGTAGTGATTGTTGTTGTTGTTGTTGTTTTGGCCGCTGAGGGAAAACGGTTGAATCTTTGGGGGGGGGGGGCATTGTAAGACCATGGTAAAGCAATCAATCCATATTTTAGATAGCGTTTGCTTGTGATAAAACAGACAGTCCTACTATACACATTTTCCTGAGCTGAGAGACTAAACTGATAACATGGAAGTGATGAGGTATGTATCATGTTTGGATTTTACACTGGTCTGGACTGTTTCTAGTACATTTCATTATTGATGAGCAGCCAATTCTCATTGTTCCAGTTGGTTGCTTGATAGTCTTTACTCAAGCTGGGGCTACAACAGGCCAATCTCTGGACAACAGGGGTCGTCCAACAGGCCAATCCCTGGGCAACAGGGGTCATCCAACAGGCCAATCTCTGGACAACATGGGTCATCCTACAACAGGGGTCATCCTACAACAGGGGTCATCCAACCGGCCAATCTCTGGACAACATGGGTCATCCTACAACAGGGGTCATCCAACAGGCCAATCTCTGGACAACATGGGTCATCCTACAACAGGGGTCATCCAACAGGCCAATCTCTGGACAACATGGGTCATCCTACAACAGGGGTCATCCAACAGGCCAATCTCTGGACAACATGGGTCATCCTACAACAGGGGTCATCCTACAACAGGGGTCATCCAACAACAGGGGTCATCCTACAACATGGGTCATCCTACAACATGGGTCATCCTACAACATGGGTCATCCTACAACAGGGGTCATCCTACAACAGGGGTCATCCTACAACAGGGATCATCCTACAACATGGGTCATCCTACAACATGGGTCATCCTACAACATGGGTCATCCTACAACAGGGGTCATCATACAACATGGGTCATCCTACAGCAGGGGTCATCTAAGTGTGTTTTATTTCTCATGTTTTTATTTTCTTATTTTATCTCCGCATCATTGAGGAAAAAGCTTGTAAGTCAGTCATTATTTCACTGTGAGGTCTATCTACACCTGTTGGTTAAGGGCTGATCAGTCAGCATTTCACTGTGAGGTCTATCTACACCTGTTGGTTAAGGGCTGGTCAGTCAGCATTTCACTGTGAGGTCTATCTACACCTGTTGGTTAAGGGCTGGTCAGTCAGCATTTCACTGTGAGGTCTATCTACACCTGTTGGTTAAGGGCTGATCAGTCAGCATTTCACTGTGAGGTCTATCTACACCTGTTGGTTAAGGGCTGGTCAGTCAGCATTTCACTGTGAGGTCTATCTACACCTGTTGGTTAAGGGCTGATCAGTCAGCATTTCACTGTGAGGTCTATCTACACCTGTTGGTTAAGGGCTGGTCAGTCAGTATTTCACTGTGAGGTCTATCTACACCTGTTGGTTAAGGGCTGGTCAGTCAGCATTTCACTGTGAGGTCTATCTACACCTGTTGGTTAAGGGCTGGTCAGTCAGCATTTCACTGTAGGGTCTATCTACACCTGTTGGTTAAGGGCTGATCAGTCAGCATTTCACTGCGTGGTCTATCTACACCTGTTGGTTAAGGGCTGATCAGTCAGCATTTCACTGTGAGGTCTATCTACACCTGTTGGTTAAGGGCTGGTCAGTCAGCATTTCACTGTGAGGTCTATCTACACCTGTTGGTTAAGGGCTGGTCAGTCAGCATTTCACTGTGAGGTCTATCTACACCTGTTGGTTAAGGGCTGGTCAGTCAGCATTTCACTGTGAGGTCTATCTACACCTGTTGGTTAAGGGCTGGTCAGTCAGTATTTCACTGTGAGGTCTACACCTGTTGGTTAAGGGCTGGTCAGTCAGCATTTCACTGTGAGGTCTACACCTGTTGGCTAGAATAAAAACCAACCATTATGATTGGCTGTTGGTTCTTCTGTCTGTTGAAACAAGAGAAAACAAGAGGATTGTTATTATATTTGAATGACTTCCTGCAGTACAGTAATATCCTCCATTCACATTGTTGTAACTCACCGGGACTTTTCTTGGGCAGCGGTGGTTCACAGATCTCTCGATAACAAACATCCTGCTGCACTTTAAACGTCCTTTTGTACCTGGGGAGCACATATCACATATAACTTGTATTAGTCACATGCACTGAATACAGCAGGTGTAGTAGACCTTACAGTGAACTGCTAAATACAACAGGTGTAGTAGACCTTACAGTGAAATGCTAAATACAACAGGTGTAGTAGACCTTACAGTGAACTGCTGAATACAACAGGTGTAGTAGACCTGACAATGAACTGCTGAATACAACAGGTGTAGTAGACCTTACAGTGAACTGCTGAATACAACAGGCGTAGTAGACCTGACAATGAACTGCTGAATACAACAGGTGTAGTAGACCTTACAGTGAAATGCTGAATACAACAGGTTTAGTAGACCTTACAGTGAAATGCTGAATACAACAGGTGTAGTAGACCTCACAGTGAACTGCTGAATACAACAGGTGTAGTAGACCTTACAGTGAAATGCTGAATACAACAGGTGTAGGTAGACCTTACAGTGAAATGCTAAATACAACAGGTGTAGTAGACCTTACAGTGAAATGCTGAATACAACAGGTGTAATAGACCTTACAGTGAAATGCTGAATACAACAGGTGTAGTAGACCTTACAGTGAAATGCTGAATACAACAGGTGTAGTAGACCTTACAGTGAAATGCTGAATACAACAGGTGTAGTAGTACTTACAGTGAAATGCTGAATACAACAGGTGTAGTAGACCTTACAGTGAAATGCTGAATACAACAGGTGTAGTAGACCTTACAGTGAAATGCTGAATACAACAGGTGTAGTAGACCTTACAGTGAAATGCTGAATACAACAGGTGTAGTAGACCTTACAGTGAAATGCTGAATACAACAGGTGTAGTAGACCTTACAGTGAAATGCTGAATACAACAGGTGTAGTAGACCTTACAGTGAAATGCTGAATACAACAGGTGTAGTAGACCTTACAGTGAAATGCTGAATACAACAGGTGTAGTAGACCTTACGGTGAAATGCTTACTTACAAGCCCTTTAACCAACAATGCAGTTTTCAGAACCCCCCCCCCAAAAAAAGTAAGAGGTAAGAATAACAAATATAACAACAAAAAAAGAGGAGCAGAAAATAACAATAGCGGGGCTATATACAGGGTATTACGGTACAGAGTCAATGTGGAGGCTATATACAGGGTATTACGGTACAGAGTCAATGTGGAGGCTATATACAGGGTATTACGGTACAGAGTCAATGTGGAGGCTATATACAGGGGGTACCGGTACAGAGTCAATGTGGAGGCTATATACAGGGTATTACGGTACAGAGTCAATGTGGAGGCTATATACAGGGGGTACTGGTACAGAGTCAATGTGGAGGCTATATACAGGGTGTTACGGTACAGAGTCAATGTGGAGGCTATATACAGGGTATTACGGTACAGAGTCAATGTGGAGGCTATATACAGGGTATTACGGTACAGAGTCAATGTGGAGGCTATATACAGGGGGTACCGGTACAGAGTCAATGTGGAGGCTATATACAGGGGGTACCGGTACAGAGTCAATGTGGAGGCTATATACAGGGGGTACCGGTACAGAGTCAATGTGGAGGCTATATACAGGGTATTACGGTACAGAGTCAATGTGGAGGCTATATACAGGTGGTACCGGTACAGAGTCAATGTGGAGGCTATATACAGGGTATTACGGTACAGAGTCAATGTGGAGACTATATACAGGATGTTACGGTACAGAGTCAATGTGGAGACTATATACAGGATGTTACGGTACAGAGTCAATGTGGAGGCTATATACAGGGTATTACGGTACAGAGTCAATGTGGAGGCTATATACAGGGTATTACGGTACAGAGTCAATGTGGAGGCTATATACAGGGTATTACGGTACAGAGTCAATGTGGAGGCTATATACAGGGTATTACGGTACAGAGTCAATGTGGAGACTATATACAGGATGTTACGGTACAGAGTCAATGTGGAGGCTATATACAGGGTATTACGGTACAGAGTCAATGTGGAGGCTATATACAGGGTATTACGGTACAGAGTCAATGTGGAGGCTATATACAGGGTATTACGGTACAGAGTCAATGTGGAGACTATATACAGGGTGTTACGGTACAGAGTCAATGTGGAGGCTATATACAGGGTATTACGGTACAGAGTCAATGTGGAGGCTATATACAGGGTATTACGGTACAGAGTCAATGTGGAGACTATATACAGGGTGTTACGGTACAGAGTCAATGTGGAGGCTATATGCAGGGTATTACGGTACAGAGTCAATGTGGAGGCTATATACAGGGTATTACGGTACAGAGTCAATGTGGAGGCTATATACAGGGTGTTACGGTACAGAGTCAATGTGGAGGCTATATACAGGGTATTACGGTACAGAGTCAATGTGGAGGCTATATACAGGGTATTACGGTACAGAGTCAATGTGGAGACTATATACAGGATGTTACGGTACAGAGTCAATGTGGAGACTATATACAGGAAGTTACGGTACAGAGTCAATGTGGAGGCTATATACAGGGTATTACGGTACAGAGTCAATGTGGAGGCTATATACAGGGTATTACGGTACAGAGTCAATGTGGAGACTATATACAGGGTATTACGGTACAGAGTCAATGTGGAGGCTATATACAGGGTATTACGGTACAGAGTCAATGTGGAGGCTATATACAGGGTATTACGGTACAGAGTCAATGTGGAGGCTATATATCTTGGACCTCGACTTGGCGCTCCGGTACTACTTGCCGTGCGGTAGCAGAGAGAACCGTCTATGACTAGAGTGGATGGAGTTTTTGACCATTTTTAGGGCCTTCCTCTGACAAATCCTGGTATAGAGGTCCTGGATGGCAGGAAGCTTGGCCCGAGTGATGTACTGAGCCGTACGCACAACCCTTTGTAGCACCTTGCGGTCGGAGGCCGATCAGTTGCGATACCAGGCAGTGATGGAACCTGTCAGGATGCTCTCGATGGTGCAGCCGTAAAACCTTTTGAGGATCTGAGGACCCATCTTTTCAGTCTCCTGTGGGGGAATAGGTTTTAAAGTTGCCTCTTCACGACTATTGGACCATGTTAGTTTGTTGGTGATGTGGACGCCAAGGAACTTGAAGCTCTCAACCTGCTCCACTACAGCCCTGTGGATGAGAATGGGGGGCATCCTCGGGGTCCTCCTTTTCCTGTAGTCCACAATCATCTCCTTTGTCTTGATTACGTTGAGGGAGAGGTTGTTATCCTGGCACCACAAGGTCAGATCTCTGATCTCCTCCCTATAGGCTGTTGTGTCATCGGCAAGCTTAATGATGGTGTTGGCTACCTACCCTTACCACCTGGGGGCGGCCCATCAGGAAGTCCAGGATCCAGGTGCAGAGGAAGGTGTTTAGTCCCAGGGTCCTTAGCTTAGTGATGAGCTTTGAGGGCACTATGCTGTTGAACACTGAGCTGTAGTCAATGAACAGCATTCTCACATAGGTGCTCCTTTTGTCCAGGTGGGAAAGGGCAGTGTGAAGTGCAATAGAGATTGCATCATTTGTGGATCTGTTTGTGCAGTATGCAAATTGGAGTGGGTGTAGGGTTTCTGGGATAATGGTGTTGATATGAGCCATGACCAGCCTTTTAAAGCATTTCTTGGCTACAGTCGTGAGTGCTACGTGTCGCTAGTCATTTAGGCAGGTTACCTTAGTGTTCTTTGGCACAGGGACTACGGTGGTCTGCTTGAAACATGGTATTACAGACTCAGACAGGGAGAGATTGAAAATGTCACTGAAGACCCTTGCCAGTTGGTCAGCGCATGCTCGCAGTACACGTGCTGGTAATCCGTCTGGCCCAGTGGCCTTGTGAATGTTGACCTGTCTTACTCACATCGGCAGCAGAGAGAGTGATCGCACAGTCTTCCGGAACAGCTGGTGCTCTCATGCATGTTTCAGTATTATTTGCCTCGAAGTGAGCATAGAAGTAGTTTAGCTCGTCTGGTAGGCTCTTGTCACTGGGCATCTCCTGGCTGTGCTTCCCTTTGTAGTCTGTAATAGTTTGCAAGCCCTGCCACATCTGACGAGCGTCAGAGCCGGTGTAGTACGATTCGATCTTAGTCAGGTATTGATGCTTTGCCTGTTTCGTCGGATGGCGTAGCGGGATTTCTTATAAGCTTCCGGGTTAGAGTCCTGCTCCTTGAAAGCGGCAGCTCTTGCCTTTAGCTCAGTGCGGATGTTGCCTGTAATCCATGGCTTCTGGATGGGGTATGTACGTACGGTCACTGTGGGGACGTCATCGATGCACTTATTGATGAAGCCAATGACTGATGTGGTGTACTCCTAAATGTTTGACACTCACAGGTAACACTACTACTACTACTACTGCTACTACTTCTGCTGCTGCTACTACTGCTGCTACTACCGCTTCTACTACTACTAATGCTACTACTACTACGACTGATGATGCTACTACTACTACTACTACTACTACTACTACTACTACTACTACTACTACTGCTACTAGTCTAGTACTACTGATACTACTATTAAACAGTATATACTATATGCATCTGTAAAGGCTTCAGTATACCGAGATTGAGGGTGACATCAGTCCTGACAGGTACAAACATGCACAGGATATCACTGTTGTCCGCTGTTTGACACTCACAGGTAATGGCAGACTTCACCCACCCAGACGGGCACGCTCTTTGTTTCAGAGTAGAGGCGGGTACACGGGTGGGGCAATCGTTGGCAGACTGCAGTCGGGGTTGCGGCAGGACAAAGATAAACAGAGAGAAAGGTATTAAAACACAGAGAATCTTTAGACCAGAGGAAGCAACAGTTACAAGGCTGTTAAATGTGAGATGAGGGACTGAGGAGAGAGGGCGGAGGAAGGGGGAGAGGAAGGTATGGAAGGAGGAAGAGAGGAAGAAGGGAGGCAGAGAGGAAGGTATTGAACAGAGCAATACTCAATCATTAGGCATCAATGCCAAAGGAACTGAATAATATTAAGAAATGCTATAGATGCAAGGAAAGTAGTGTGGAAACCCACCGTAAAAACAATTAGGCAACAACCAATTCAATCCCTTTTAGACAACTTCCTGGACAAAAAGTTCCACTGTAATATTGAAGGTGTAAACTTGTCAGTAAAAAACTTAACAGTATATTTGACCTCTCAGCTTCCCTATCAAAAAATAAATAAATTCACACAGATAACCGAAGAAAATTAACAACAATGACAAATGGTTTGATGAAGAATGCAAAAATCTAAGAAAGAAATTGAGAAACCTATCCAACCAAAAACATTGAGACCCAGAAAACCTGAGCCTACACCTTCACTATGGTGAATCACTAAATCAAAACTACGGACAAAGAAGGAGCAACACGTCAGAAATCAGCTCTATGTAACTGAAGAATCCGTAGACTCTAACCACTTCTGGGTAAACAAACAACAACACAAATTATTATCTATCCAAAACAGAGATGTATGGATAACCCACTTCTCTAATACCTATAACAAAGAAGAAAGAGCAAAAAAACATATACATGATCAAAATACAAATCTTTGAATCAACTATTAAAGACTACCAGAACCCACTGGATTCTCCAATTACATTGAATGAACTACAAACTACAAACCCTTCAACCCAAAAAGGCCTGTGGGGTTGATGATATCCTCAATGAAATGATAAAATATACAGACCACAAATTCCAATTGGCTATACTTAAACTCTTTAACATCATCCTCAGCTCTGGCATCTTCCCAAATATTTAGAACCAAGGACTGATCACCCCAAATTTGACCCCAATAACCACCGTGGGATATGTGTCAACAGCAACCTTGGGAAAATCCTCTGCGTCATCATTAACAGCAGACTAGTTAATTTCCTCATTGAAAACAATGTACTGAGCAAATGTCAAATTGGCTTTTTACCAAATTACCGTATGACAGACCACCCTGCACACCCTAACTGACAACCAAACAAACCAAAACAAAGGAAAAGTCAATGACTTCAAAAAAGCTTTTGACTCCATTTGGCATGAGAGTCTGCTATACAAATGATGGAAAGTGGTGTTGGGGGGAAAACCAGCACCTAGATCTTCTACACAGATTCTGCCAGACCTGGGCCCTGACAGAAAATCTCAGTAAGACAAAAATAATGGTGTTCCAAAAAAGGTCCAGTCTCCAGGACCACAAATACAAATTCCATCTAAGCACCGTTGCCGTAGAGCACACAAAACACTATACATACCTCGGCCTAAACGTCCGCTCACCAACCAAGACTTCACGAAATGGGACAAACACCAAATTGAGACTCTGCATGCAGAATTCTGAAAAAATATTCCTCCGTGTACAACGTAGAACACCAAATAATGCATGCAGAGCAGATTTAGGCCGATACCCACTAATTATCAAAATCCAGAAAAGAGCTGTTAAATTCTACAACCACCTAAAAGAAAGCGATTCCCAAACCTTCCATAACAAAGCCATCACCTACAGAGAGATGAACCTGGAGAAGAGTCCCCTAAGCAAGCTGGTCCTGGGGCTCTGTTCACAAACACAAACACACCCTACAGAGCCCCAGGACAACAGCACAACTAGACCCAACCAAATCATGAGAAAACAAAAAGATAATTACTTGACACATTGGAAAGAATTAACAAAAAAACTAGAATACTGTTTGGCCCTAAACAGAGTACACAATGGCAGAATACTTGACCACTGTGACTGACCCAAACTTAAGGAAAGCTTTGACTATGTACAGACTCAGTGAACAAAGACTTGCTACTGGCTCTCAAGAGAAGACAGGCTATGCGCAGACTCAGTGGGCATAGCCTTGCTATTGAGAAAGGCAGTTGTAGGCAGACATGGCTCTCAAGAGAAGACAGGCTATGTGCTCACTGCCCACAAAATGAAGTGGAAACTGAGCTGCACTTCCTAACCTCCTGCCCAATGTATGACCATATTAGAGACACATATTTCCCTCAGATTACACAGATCCACAAAGAATTCGAAAACAAACCCGATTTTGATAAACCCCCATATCTACTGGGTGAAATTCCAGTGTGACATCACAGCAGCAAGATTAGTGACCTGTTGCCACAAGAAAAGGGCAACCAGTGAAGAACACACACCATTGTAAATACAACCCATATTTATGCTTATTTATTTCCCCTTGTGTACTTTGAACAGAGGACAGAGAGATATAGGACAGAAAGATCGGGAGGGAGAGAGAACAGAGTGATAGGGAGGGAGAGAGAGAACAGAGCGATAGGGGGGAGAGAGATAGAACAGAGAGATAGGGAGGGTGGTAGGGAGAGACAGGACAGAGAGATAGGGAGAGAGTGAGGACAGAAAGAAAGGGTTTTTGTCTGAGAGGAGCGAAATAAGGAGGTAGGGGGGGGCAGAGAGGAAGGGAGAGAGAGGGAGGTATTTGGCACTCCTCCCTGGTGATTGATGGTTTTAGGAAAGGAATGAGTCTGACTGAGGGTGTTTGGGGGAGGAAATGCATTGAAGAGAAAGTGGTGGGGAGGGGAGGGAGAAAGACATAAACTTACACAGCTCACACTGCCTGCCCTTGAACCCAGCTGCGCAATTGCAGATGTATGAGTCGCTCCCCTTCTCACACGTACCCCCGTTCAAGCAGTGCAAGCTCTGGCAGTCCCGGGACGACTCTGAAACACAGCATACTGTTGTCAGGACCCCAAGCAGAGAAAACCAGCAGCTCGGGTTTCACCAAGGCTGCATACGTCCCAAATGACACCCCATGCTCTTTATTGTCCACTACATTTGACCAGTACCCTACAGACAATTTCTGATGGATTCTCTGTCCTGCTGTAGAGAACCTACCAGGCCCCTCCTCTTCCTCCTTCCTCTCTAGTGCAAGGCCGATTTGATTAGTTGTCTCCTCCATCTTCTGGAACTGAATAGGAAGCTCAGGCTCTGCAAGGCAAAAAAAAAAAAAGAGGATGAACTGTTTCTAAGGAGGTATTGAGCGAGATATATTGACACTTCACAAAGTTCTTACTTGTGTCAGTTCACACCATCATCACTGTTAAAGAGGCTGTTTTACATTATGATATATGGGGGTTATGATACTGCTTACTGGTGCGGTGTCTGATGACCTTTCTGGGCAGGCTCGTGAACTTAGCTGTTATCCTCCCCCTTCCATCAATCAGTTCTGTGTATCTGGAAGAGAACGAATGATGGCCGAAGCTTTTAGAGAGACAAGATAGATAGAGCCTGAGAGAACCAACCTTGTCTAGTTAGCATTAAATAGTCTGTTTACAACTTAGCAGTGGAAGAACAATTTCTACAATACGTGCGCAACACTGCGCTCTAGTGTCTCATAGCCTTGATAACTTGATAACCCCCTACAGTCAATCTCTGTCTGTCTATCTGTCTCTCTCTCTCTCAGTCTCACTTATTCACCTGGGCATCTCTTCAGAGTGCACGCACGCACGCACGCACTCACTCACTCACTCACTCACTCACTCACTCACTCACTCACACTCTCCCTCCCTCCCTCCCTCACTCACTCACTCACTCACTCACTCACTCACTCACTCACCTGGGCATCTCTTCAGAGTTCTCTCTCTCTCTCTCTCTCTCTCACACTCTCTCTCACACTCTCTCTCACACCCTCCCTCCCTCCCTCCCTCTTACCTGGGCATCTCTTCAGAGTTCTCTCTCTCTCCAGCCACCCCCAGGTCGTGAGGTTCAGACGGGGCTAGAGTATGACCCACAGGGGTTCCCCCGACAGACGGTCTCTCCCTCGTCCTCCCTCCCCGTCGCTCGTCCATCGGTACTGGTCCAGGTACAGTTAAAGTTAGTTGCATAGGAAGTGTTAAAAGGAAAGCTTTTCAGACTGAAACAGACAAAACGATAGTCCTAGAATGGTAGAAGTCTCATTCTGGGCTCTAAGCAGAAGTCCCCGGAGCATTACAATGTGAAATCTCAAGAGTAGTGTATGTTAGAGCTGTAGCCTATAGAACAGTCTGGAAGCAGAGACTCACATGTGGTGAAGGCCAGGTGTTGTGGTACACTGTGAATATGTTCCTGTCCTGTGTTCCTAACAGCCATGAGGACTAGGTGGTAGTGTTGTCCTGGGGAAAGCTCTCTTAGGGTATATGTTCGCAGCTTCCCATTGGGTAGGAAGCGACTGCGGGTGCTCAGGCCTCGCGTCACATTGACCACGAAGCCATCTGGCAGGTTCCTGGGATGGGGATCCCACGTCACCAGGGCAGAGTTGGAAGTCACATGGGACAGAGACAGGTTCTGAGGGGGGAGGGGTCCTAGAGGGAGGGAGGGAGGGGGCACAGAGAGGACAGTCTGTCTGTATGCTGATAGAAACAGTTGTGACTTTCGAGGTCTGTTGGACCTCTATTCTTAAATTTGGGTCCAAAATTCAGACTTTTGTCTCGGATCTGGAACGGGTCTGACATAATTGCCACAGGTCTCGGGTATGTGCAATTAAAATGGATTTACCAACTGGAGAGAGAGAGAGAGAGAAGCCTTGTCCTTTTTCATAGAAGTAAAAAGGAAAGTTAGAGGAGAAAGAGGACAGTGAAAGGAAGACGACAAGGGGAACGTCATCGAAGGACAAGTTTTAATATTGTAGTGGACAAAGATGAGCAGAACGTTGATGCGGCCAAATCGCTATTCAAGTTTGATGCAATTTTCTACCTTTTATTTATTTATTTTTCGTATATTTATTATAAATTGTTTATTCATTATTATTATTTAATAATCTATAACCAGTTCTATAAATAGCCAAAAGTGTTTTGTTTCATTTTATTTAGACATTTTCATTGCCTTTTTAAAAACATCTTCAGGATCGGTGGGGGCCCTGCGGGACGTTTGAGCTAATGTAGGCTAATGCGATTAGCATGCGGTTGTATTTTTCTTCTACCAGATCTAATGTGTTATATTCTTCTACATTCCCTTCCCATTTCCACAAACTTCAAAGTGTTTCCTTTCAAATGGTATCAAGAATATGCATATCCTTACTTCAGGTCCTGAGCTACAGGCAGTTAGATTTGAGTTTGTTACTTTAGGTCCTGAGCTACAGGCAGTTAGATTTGGGTATGTTATTTTAGGTCCTGAGTTACAGGCAGTTAGATTTGGGTATGTCATTTTAGGTCCTGAGCTACAGGCAGTTAGATTTGGGTATGTCATTTTAGGTCCTGAGCTACAGGCTGTTAGATTTGAGTATGTTATTTTAGGTCCTGACCTACAGGCAGTTAGATTTGAGTATGTTATTTTAGGTCCTGAGCTACAGGCAGTTAGATTTGGGTATGTTATTTTAGGTCCTGAGCTACAGGCAGTTAGATTTGAGTTTGTTATTTTAGGCGAAAATTGGAAAAAGGGTCCGATCCTTAAGAGGCTTTATTAACAAATGCGTAGTGAATTCCTCAGGGCGGGTTAATGCCAGGGACCTCACTGTATATGATATTATCACCATACGTAGGTGCCGATATAATACGGATTGCGATTCTCGTGATTCTATTCGTAGGTTGCATGTTCAGTCACAATATTGTTTTGAACGTTCATTTCGGACTGATGCCCTACTGAGTATTCTACTCAATGCATTTTCAATGAGCGCTGATGAAGATTTAATTCAAAGTGATTTACAGTGGCTTGGAAATACAATGACGTACAAAGGAAGGCAAATGATTAGTAGGAAAAACCTTTTGATGTAAAGTAAATTTGACGATATGATAATACTTGCAAAGTTGTATCCTACTAAATATTTGACTAGTTTTGAATGTTATTGTATTTCCAGGCACTGTAGTGTAATGTAGACTAAACAGTAGTTCGCCTCAGTCCAGAATGACTTGGCTTTATCACCCCTTTAGGGCACCTACTATGGCGCTGGCGATAGAAGGCGGCCCGAGAACGTTCAATACAATGGCACGAAGTGCCAGTTGATCCTGATCCTGACAGTTGATCCTGATCCTGACAGTTAATCCTGATCCTGACAGTTAATCCTGATCCTGACAGTTGATCCTGATCCTGATCCTGACAGTTAATCCTGATCCTGACAGTTGATCCTGATCCTGACAGTTAATCCTGATCCTGACAGTTAATCCTGATCCTGACAGTTAATCCTGATCCTGACAGTTGATCCTGATCCTGACAGTTGATCCTGATCCTGACAGTTGATCCTGATCCTGACAGTTGATCCTGATCCTGACAGTTAATCCTGATCCTGACAGTTGATCCTGATCCTGACAGTTAATCCTGATCCTGACAGTTGATCCTGATCCTGCCAGTTGATCCTGATCCTGACAGTTGATCCTGATCCTGACAGTTGATCCTGATCCTGACAGTTGATCCTGATCCTGACAGTTGATCCTGATCGTGACAGTTGATCCTGATCGTGACAGTTGATCCTGACAGTTGATCCTGATCCTGACAGTTGATCCTGATCCTGACAGTTGATCCTGATCGTGACAGTTGATCCTGATCACATTTTCTAATTGGAGTGGCCATCTTTAAGTGTCTTGTCTCAGGTTAATGAATCTCTCTGCGCGGTGGACAAGACTATCTATGTTAGGATGGGGAAGTTTCCAGATGCTTAACGAATGCATAGCGAATTCCTGAGGTTCATTGAGTTACTGCTTCTGCATTGCTTATGGCTGGTTATCTGAAAATTGTTGATTGTAAAAAAAGGGCTTTATAAAATACATGTTTGGATTGATTGACTGATTGATTGATTAATGTATGAGACATGTGATGACATACTGGTCCAGACTTGCAGCGGTCCAGCAGAGTGACTGGTGGAGGGCGACTCGTCTGGTCTGATACCACTCTGAGTTAGAACGTCCACCGTGTACATCTGACCAGGGAGCAGAGAGCTGAAGGGGAGACACACAGAAACACACAGACAGAAATCCCAGTCATGCAACATGACAAAAAAACAAACAATTCTGCTCTGGTCTATGGATGTTTATCAGCGGTGGCTTCACACCGCCATCTACTGGATGAAATGTGTATTGCAGTGCAGACAGTGCCCTAGAACAGCGGTTCCCAACAAGGGGTATCCTGGGGGTATTGGGCCTACCCACAGAGGGTACTGGAGAAGACTCATGAGACCATAGGTTTACTGGTAAAATGCACATGAGGGGTTACTTCAGGGTTTTCTCCGGGCAGAGCAAAATTCAATTGGTTGTACAGTAACGGAAAAAGGTTGAGAACCAATGCCATAGAAAGTAATATTAAGTGATAGTGATACAGTGGCACCCAGTGGACATAATCAGTATTGCAGGCTGTAAGTCAGTGTTTTTTCAACTTTTTGTTTGGTCACTACCACCAAATGCATCATGCTCTGCCCAAACTACCTCTTCATGGGCATTAGACCAGTAGGCCTATGATCTCACGAGTCTTTCCAAGTACCCCTGTGGATAGACTAAGTACTTTGAGAATCACTCAAATCTACTGCCAAACTAGTGACAATAATGTTGAATGGAGCAGAACCTGAAGGCATATTCCATTGTGCTGGTGTTGAGCAGAGCGGTGGCGACTCCACTACCGTCCCAGGAGACCAGGGAAAGGCGCACCTGGCTGACGGTAGCATGACGAGCAGCCTGAACCAGCCACCTCAGCCATACCTGGGAGGACGATACGTTGACTACCTGCAGCTGGTCCACCCGCCGTGGCCCTGACACACAGAGAGAGATACACAGGTCAGTATACCCACACACACACACACACACACACACACACACACACACACACACACACACACACACACACACACACACACACACTCTCTAAACTACACTATACATAAAACAGTGAGATCGTCACTGTACTGAAGCATTCACAGTCCACTCACTGGTGCGTATGAGAGCGATGGCTGGCTGGCTGATATCGTTGCTGTTGGTGTTTCGTTTCACTGAGAACGTAGAGATGTTGTATAGCAGGCCAGGCACCAGGCCCTGCAGCTGATAGGTGGACTGCTTCTTGTCCAGGAAGTCAGTCTTCCTGGTTCCACTGCCACGGCCCGGGAGACCCAGAGGGGCGTAGGTCACAGCGAAGCCACTGACCTATCCGTGGGTTGCATGTTTGTTTTAGGACTGAAGCCCAGCAGAGATTTCTACACAATGCAGTCTCAATATGTGCTAATGAACATTTCGTCTGAAGTGCATTACTGTGGCTTGAAAACACGATTACAAGTTTCAAATATCGCCAGGTTGGCTTTCGAGGCAGTAGAGGCCTCTGTCCCCACTATCTAAGATTGAGGGGAGAGCACTGACATTTTAGCTCGCTAACGTTAGCATTGCTAGCTATTTCTGAAAAACGTTGGTAGCTCACGACAACATTGCCATCGCTCTAAAGAAAAACTTGACGACAACATAATGATAACAACGTTATTTTCTACTAATTTGTCTACTTTATTAACAATATCATGATATTTCCAGGCCACTATAGTCTAATTGCGATGAAACAGTCATTAGCCCCCATTTCAGAAAGACGGCAATATGCTGCGGCATCTGTAGCATGGTGATGCGGTAACTATGGCAACGACGCGACGGAGTGACGGAGGTGCAACCCCCATGAACAAGTGTTCAAGGTTTCAGGGTGCTTCCTTGATGGCACCCTATTCCCTATATAGTGCACTACTTTAGACCAGATCCCTATTCCCTATATAGTGCACTACTTTAGACCAGAGCCCTATTCCCTATATAGTGCACTACTTTAGACCAGAGCCCTATTCCCTATATAGTGCACTACTTCTGACCAGAGCCCTATTCCCTATATAGTGCACTACTTATGACCAGTGCCTCTGAGGGTTATACTACAAATAAGGATCAATGAGTTAGCCAGCTGACTTTTGTTGTTGTTGTTGTTGTTGCTAAAGATAAGCACCATGAAATGGGCAATGGTGTAATGAATTGTTTATCAAAGTAATCTGTCTAACTCATTGATCTAGCTTTGTAATAAACGTCCGTCTGTCTGTCTGTCTGTCTGTCTGTCTGTCTGTCTGTCTGTCTGTCTGTCTGTCTGTCTGTCTGTCTGTCTGTCTGTCTGTCTATTCTGACCACAATGGGTTAAATAAAAAAAATGTATGAATTAAACTGACCAGGCTCTGAGAGGAAGGATCCGGCAGGTCCCAGCGCAGCTCCACCTCATCCTCCTCCACCCGTAGTACATGCAGACCAGAGGGAGGCAACAGGTCTGGGAACAGTGGTAAAAAATAGCATTGGTTATTTCTACCACAAAGAAGAGACTTGGTATTGATTAATTGATACATTTATTTGAATTTGTGGGTTTCTTGAATGATGCACCAATAAGATAATTGATAGTCGATGGGATAGCTGAACGTGACTGACTCTCACCTCTCTCACAGTCCTTGCCTGTGTGACCCACTTTGCAAGTACAGCTGTAGTTCCCTCTCCTGTCGCTGTGGCAGAGGCCTCTGTTCCCACACGGCTGCAGTACACAGGGATTCTCCACTAGGGGGAGTCAGAGACCATCTGTCACCATGATGTGCTATTCTGTTACCACCACAGGAGGTTGGTGGCACCATAATTGGGGAGGACGAGCTCGTGGTAATGGCTGGAGCAGAATAGGTGGAATGGTATGAAATACATGGAACACGTGGTTTCCATGGTTTCCATGTGTTTGAGGCCGTTGAGGCCGTTCCATTCACTCCGTCCCAGCCATTATTATGAGCCGTCCTCCCCTCAGCAGCCTCCACTGAATGGCACCCTATTCCCTACATAGGGCCCTGGTCAAAAGTAGTGCACTATAAAGGGAATAGGGTGCCATTTCAGACTCGACCGGTATAGCTCTACTCACATGACTGGCAGCGGTCCCCCAAGAACCCTTCTTTACACACACACAGGTAGTTGTTCCTGGAGCCCCGACACACACCGCCGTTCAAACAGGGGCTGGACTCACATCTGTCCTGCTCTGGAGACACAACACACTCAGAGACAGGAAGGATATAACTGGAATACAGCTGGAGGGATACAACTGGAATACAGCTGGAGGGATACAACTGGAATACAGCTGGAGGGATACAACTGGAATACAACTGGAATACAGCTGGAGGGATACAACTGGAGGATACAACTGGAATACAACTGGAGGGATACAACTGGAATACAACTGGAGGGATACAACAGGAAAACAGCTGGAGGGATACAACTGGAATACAACTGGAGGGATACAACTGGAATACAACTGGAGGGATACAACTGGAATACAACTGGAATACAGCTGGAGGGATACAACTGGAGGATACAACTGGAATACAACTGGAGGGATACAACTGGAATACAACTGGAGGGATACAACAGGAAAACAGCTGGAGGGATAAAACTGGAATACAGCTGAAGGGATACAACTGGAGGGATTCAACTGGAATACAACTGGAGGGATACAACTGGAATACAACTGGAGGGATACAACTGGAATACAGCTGGAGGGATACAGCTGGAGGGCTACAACTGGAGGGCTACAACTGGAGGGCTACAACTGGAGGGAATACAGCTTGAGGGATACAACTGGAATACAACTGGAGGGATACAACAGGAATACAGCTGGAGGGAAACAGCTGGAGGGATACAACTGGAATACAACTGGAGGGATACAACTGGAATACAACTGGAGGGATACAACTGGAATACAGCTGGAGGGATACAACTGGAATACAACTGGAGGGATACAACTGGAAAACAGCTGGAGGGATAAAACAGGAATACAGCTGGAGGGATACAACTGGAATACAGCTGGAGGGATACAACTGGAATACAACTGGAGGGATACAACTGAAATACAACTGGAGGGATACAACTGGAGGGATACAACTGGAATAGAGCTGGAGGGATACAACTGGAATAGAGCTGGAGGGATACAACATGAATACAGCTGGAGCGATACAACTGGAGGGATACAACTGGAATACAGCTGGAGGGAAACAACTGGAGGGATACAACTGGAGGGTTACAGCTGGAATACAGCTGGAGGGATACAACTGGAGGGATACAACTGGAGGGATACAGCTGGAGGGATACAGCTGGAATACAGCTGGAGGGATACAACTGGAATACAGCTGGAGGGATACAACTGGAGGGATACAACTTGAATACAGCTGGAGGGATACAACAGGAATACAGCTGGAGGGATACAACTGGAATACAGCTGGAGGGATACAACTGGAGGGATACAACTGGAGGGATACAACTGGAATACAGCTGGAGGGATACAACTGGAGGGATACAACTGGAAGGATACAACTGGAATACAGCTGGAGGGATACAACTGGAATACAGCTGTAGGTATACAACTGGAATACAGCTGGAGGGATACAACTGGAGGGATACAACTGGAGGGATACAACTGGAATACAGCTGGAGGGATACAACTGGAGGGATACAACTGGAATACAGCTGGAGGGATACAGCTGGAATACAGCTGGAGGGATACAACTGGAATACAGCTGGAGGGATACAACTGGAATACAGCTGGAGGGATACAACTGGAGGGATACAACTGGAATACAGCTGGAGGGATACAACTGGAATACAGCTGGAGGGATACAACTGGAATACAGCTGGAGGTATACAACTGGAGGGATACAACTGGAATACAGCTGGAGGGATACATGATACATATGGCCCTTAGACAGAGTGAATGTTGTACCTATCTCACAGTCTTCTCCTCTGAAGCCGTGTTGGCAGTGGCAGTAGTAGGAACCCGGCTGGTCCTCACATGTTCCTCCGTGTTTACAGGGCCCCGACAGACACTCATCCATATCTGAGAGGAAAACACGCACACACACACACACACTTATGAACATACACACGTATGCACACCTACGCAAGCATGCACAGACACACACACAGGGTTGGGTAGGTTACTGTCTAAATGTAATCGGTTACAGCTGCTGGTTAACCTGTCCAAAAATAACAGTAACATCACTTTTGGATTACCCCCATAGTCAGTAATGTAATGTAATGTAATGTAATGTAATCTATCTGTCTGTCTGTCTGTCTGTCTGTCTGTCTGTCTGTCTGGCTGGCTGGCTGGCTGGCAGGCAAGGCAGGCAGGCAGGCAGGCAGGCAGGCAGGCAGGCAGGCAGGCAGGCAGGCAGGCAGGCAGGCAGGCAGGCAGGCAGGCAGGCAGGCAGGGCACGTTTAATGCTGACTATCAGCTTTGAGAGATGTAGTCTACCTGCTGTAAACCTGTAGGTACAGAAGTAGTATACAGGTGAAACCTGTAGGTATAGAAGTAGTATACAGGTGAAACCTGTAGGTACAGAAGTAGTATAGAGGTGAAATCTACTTGTCTGACAGCGGTTTCTACTGAAACTACACTCACACAGGTAGGCTGCCATCCTGTTCCTACATGTTCCTCCGTTCAGACAGGGCTGGGACAAACTTAATAATGATTACATAATTAAAGTGGCCTCTGCAACGTCTATCAGAGGTCATAACATAGCGATTGTAGAGGAATACATAGTATGTAACTGTTACGAAAGTTGTACTGTCCATTTTGTTCTGTATTTAAACGCCACTTTAAATGTGTACGTGACACTGCAACAACATTTCCTCATGGGGACAATGAAGTCAGTAACGTAAAGTAAACACGCGCTGATCTCTACACAAACAAACAAACATTTGAGAACGCTAAACCAAACAGGCCCGTGTGAGATTAAGAAATGAGTCTCAAATGGAACCCTATTCCCTACGTAGTGCACTACTTTAGACCAGAGCCCTATGGAACCCTACTCCCTATATAGTGCACTACTTTAGACCAGAGCCCTATGGAACCCTACTCCCTATATAGTGCACTACTTTAGACCAGAGCCCTATGGAACCCTACTCCCTATATAGTGCACTACTTTAGACCAGAGCCCTATGGAACCCTACTCCCTATTTAGTGCACTACTTTTTACCAGAGCCCTATGGAACCCTACTCCCTATTTAGTGCACTACTTTTGACCAGAGCCCTATGGAACCCTACTCCCTATTTAGTGCACTACTTTTGACCAGAGCGAGCCCTATGGAACCCTACTCCCTATATAGTGCACTACTTTTGACCAGAGCGAGCCCTATGGAACCCTACTCCCTATATAGTGCACTACTTTAGACCAGAGCCCTATGGAACCCTACTCCCTATATAGTGCACTACTTTAGACCAGAGCCCTATGGAATCCTACTCCCTCTATAGTGCACTACTTTAGACCAGAGCCCTATGGAATCCTATGCCCTATATAGTGCACTACTTTAGACCAGAGCCCTATGGAATCCTATGCCCTATATAGTGCACTACTTTAGACCAGAGCCCTATGGAATCCTATGCCCTATATAGTGCACTACTTTAGACCAGAGCCCTATGGAATCCTATGCCCTATATAGTGCACTACTTTAGACCAGAGCCCTATGGAATCCTATGCCCTATATAGTGCACTACTTTAGACCAGAGCCCTATGGAATCCTATGCCCTATATAGTGCACTACTTTAGACCAGAGCCCTATGGAATCCTATGCCCTATATAGTGCACTACTTTAAACCAGAGCCCTATGGAATCCTATGCCCTATATAGTGCACTACTTTAAACCAGAGCCCTATGGAATCCTATGCCCTATATAGTGCACTACTTTAAACCAGAACCCTATGGAATCCTATGCCCTATATAGTGCACTACTTTAGACCAGAGCCCTATTCCCTATATAGTGCACTACTTTAGACCAGAGCCCTATTCCTTATTTAGTGCACTACTTTTGACCATTGGACTTTACTAAATCAAAAAAGTAAAAGAATGATGTAAAAGAGCAATGTTGGAGTGGCATTGACTCGAATACAGGTGAATAGAATACAGTATATATATATGAGATGAGTAAAGCAGTATGTAAACATTATTAAAGTGAATGGTGTTCCATTATTAGAGTGACCAGTGATTCGAGGTCTATGTATATAGGGCAGCAGCCTCTAAGGTGCAGGGTTGAGTAACTGGGTGGTAGCCGGCTAGTGATGGCTATTTAACAGTCTGATGGCCTTGAGATAGAAGCTGTTTTTCAGTCTCTCGGTCCCAGCTTTGAGGCACCTGTACTGACCTCGCCTTCTGGATGATATTTTTGGCCTTCCTGTGACATCGGGTGCTGTTGGTATCCAGGAGGGCAGGTAGTGTGCCCCCAGGGATGCGTACCACCCTGGGGAGAGCCTTGCAGTTGAGGGCGGTGCAGTTGCCGTACCAGGAAGTGATACAGCCCAACAGGATCCTCTCGATGGTGCATCTGTAAAAGTTTGTGAGGGTCTTAGAGGCGCTGTTGCTCCTTCTTCACCACACTGTTTGTGTGGGTGGACCATTTCAGATTGTAAGTGATGTGTACGCCGACGGGATAGGGCAGTGTGCAGTGCGATGGCAATTGTATCATCTGTGGCTCTATTGGAGCGATAAGCAAACTGAAGTGGGATTAGGGTGTCATGTAAGGTAGAGGTGATATGATCCTTAACTAGCCTCTCAAAGCACGATGATGACAGAGGTGAGTGCTACGGGTATGGATAGTCATTTAGTTCAGTTACCTTTGCTTTCTTGGGTACAGGATCAATGGTGGACATCTTGAAGCAAGTGGGGACAGCAGACTGGGATAGGGAGAGATTGAATATGTCCGTAAACACTCCAGCCAGCTGGTCTGCGCATTCCCTGAGGACGCGGCTTGGCCAACAGCCTTGTGAGGGTTAACATACTTAAATGTCTTACTCACGTTAGCCACGGAGAACGAGAGCCCACAGTTCTTGGGAGCTTGCTGCGTTGGTGGCACTGTGGTATCCTCAAAACCGGCAAAGAAGGTGTTTAGCTTGTCTGGGAGCAAGACGTTGGTGTCCGCGACGTGGCTGGCTTTCCCTTTGTAATCAGTGATTGTCTGTAGACCCTGCCACATACGTCTCATGGTGCCATTGAATTGCGACTCCACTTTGTCTCTGTACTGACGTTTTGCCTGTTTTCTTGCCTTACGGAGAGAATAACTACACTGTTTGTATTCATCCACATTCCAGTTTGCACAAAGTCCAGTGTAGTTCCTTGAGGGCCGTCGTGGTATCGGCTTGAGAGGGAATATACACGACTGTGACTATAACAGAAGAGAATTCTCTCAGGAGGTAATACGGTCGGCATTTGATTGTGAGGTATTCTAGTTTGGGTGAATAAAAAAACTTGAGTTTCTGTACGTTATCACAATCACACCATGAGTAGTTAATCATGAGACATACACCTCCGCCCTTCTTCTTCCCGGAGAGGTCTTTATTCCTGTCTGCGCAATGTACTGAGAACCCAACTGGCTGTATGGACAGGGACAGTATATCCGGAAAGAGCCATGATTCCATGAAACAGAGTATGTTACAGTCCCTGATGTCTCTCTGGAAGGAGATCCTCGGCCTGAGCTCGTCTACTTTATTATCCAGAGACTGAACATTTGCAAGTAATATACTCAGGAGCGATGGATGTTGTGCCTGCCTCCTGAGTTGGACTATAAGTCCACTCTGAATACCTCTTCTCCACTGGCAGCGTCTTGGAGCAGCCTCTAGGATAAGTTCAAATGCCCTTGGGGGTACGAACAAAGGATACAATTCAGGAAAGTCGTATTCCTGGTTGTAATGCTGGTGAGTTACCGTCGCTCTGATATCCAAAAGTTATTTCCGGATGCATGTAATAACACAAAAAACGTTCTGGGCTAATAATGTAAGAAATAACACACAAAAAAACGAAATACCACAAAGTTGCTTAGGAGCTAGAAGCTGAGCTGCCATGTCTGTCATGTCTTAGGAGCTAGAAGCTGAGCTGCCATGCCTGTCATGTCTTAGGAGCTAGAAGCAGAGCTGCCATGGCTGTCATGTCTTAGGAGCTAGAAGCAGAGCTGCCATGGCTGTCATGTCTTAGGAGCTAGAAGCAGAGCTGCCATGTCTGTCATGTCTTAGGAGCTAGAAGCTGAGCTGCCATGGCTGTCATGTCTTAGGAGCTAGAAGCAGAGCTGCCATGGCTGTCATGTCTTAGGAGCTAGAAGCAGAGCTGCCATGGCTGTCATGTCTTAGGAGCTAGAAGCAGAGCTGCCATGGCTGTCATGTCTTAGGAGCTAGAAGCAGAGCTGCCATTTCTGTCGGCGCCATCTATGTATATAAAGTAGTGCACTATATAGGGAATAGGATGTATTTGGGACGCAGCTTAGATTTCCCTCTAAAATATGATTGACAGCGAAACTGTCATAATTCAAACTGTCTTCCTCTGCCAATGCAATATCTGCCTTTCCGCTCACCAAGTAACTGTTTATAAGCACCCGAATATATAAAAAAAAAATATATATATATATTTTTACCCCATTTTCTCCCCAATTGGTAGTTACAGTCTTGTCTCAATGCTACAACTCCCGTACGGACTCGAGAGAGGCGAAAGTCGAGAGCCGTGCGTCCTCCCAAACACAACCCAACAAAGCCGCACTGCTTCTTGACACAATTCCCACTTAACCCGGAAGCCAGCCGCACCAATGTGTCGGAGGAAACACAGTACACCTGGCAACATGTCAGCATGCACTGCGCCCGGCCAGCCACAGGAGTGGCTTTGGACCAATTGTCCACACGACTTTGGACAAAATGTGCGCCGCCCCATGGGTCTCCCGGTCGCGGCCGGCTGCGCCAGAGCCTGGACTCAAACCAGGATCTCTAGTGGCACAGCTAGCACTGCGATGCAGAGCCTTAGACCACTGAGACACTCTGGAGGCTGAAACCCCCGAATAGTTACAGTAAAGACTAATGAAGAACCCAGAAGACCACAGACAGACAGACAGACAGACAGACAGACAGACAGACAGACAGACAGACCACTATGTTAGTAGTATTCATGACAGACAGACAGACAGACAGACGTGCCATGTGGTGTGTTACTGCATACAGACCCTGGCAGACAGGGGGTTGGCTCCAGGCCCCCTGCCCCCCACAGATGCTCTGGGTGGCCCTGGGCATGGGGGTGTATCCTGGGTGGCACACGTACAGCGCCATGGAGCCTGGCGACGTAGAGGAGAACTGGAGCTCTGCATGCTTCACCTGCAGGGGGGGACCACAGTCCAGGTCTGGAAGACATAGAAACGTAACGGCACAGTTACAGCAACGACACAGGTACAGCAACGACACAGTTACAGCAACGACACAGGTACAGCAACGACACAGTTACAGCACAGTTACAGCACCGACACAGTTACAGCAACGGCACAGTTACAGCAACGACACAGTTACAGCACAGTTACAGCACCGACACAGTTACAGCAACAACACAGTTACAGCACAGTTACAGCAACAACACAGTTACAACAACGACACAGGTACAGCACAGTTACAGCAACGCCACAGTTACAGCAACGACACAGTTACAACAACGACACAGTTACAGCAACGACACAGTTGCAACAACAACACAGTTACAGCAACGACACAGGTACAGCACAGTTACAGCAACGACACAGGTACAGCAACGACACAGTTACAGCACAGTTACAACAACAACATAGTTACAGCAACGACACAGTTACAACAATGACACAGTTACAGCAACAACACAGTAACAGCACAGTTACAGCAACGACACAGTTACAGCAACGACACAGTTACAACAACGACACTGTTACAGCACAGGTACAGCAACGACACTGTTACAGCACAGTTACAGCAACGACACAGGTACAGCAACGACACTGCTACAGCACAGTTACAGCAACGACGCTGTTACAGCACAGTTACAGCAACGGCACTGTTACAGCACAGTTACAACAACGACACAGTTACAGCAACAACACAGTTACAACAACGACACAGTTACAGCAACAACACAGTTACAGCAACGACACTGTTACAGCAACGACACAGTTACAGCAACGACACAGTTACAGCACAGGTACAGCAACGACACTGTTACAGCACAGTTACAGCAACAACACAGTTACAACAACGACACAGTTACAACACAGTTACAACAACGACACAGTTACAGCAACGACACAGTTACAGCAACGGCACAGTTACAGCAACGACACAGTTACAGCAACGACACAGGTACAACAACGACACAGTTACAGCAATGACACAGTTACAGCAACGACACAGGTACAGCAACGACACAGTTACAACAACGACCCAGGTACTTCAACGACAGCAACGACACAGTTACAGTTGAAAGTCGCCTCTTCACTGTTGACGTTGAGACTGGTGTTTTGCGGGTACTATTTAATGAATCTGCCAGTTGAGGACTTGTGATGCGTCTGTTTCTCAAACTAGACACTCTAATGTACTTGTCCTCTTGCTCAGTTGTGAACCGGGGC